>NC_056744.1:1123284591-1123584591 GCF_019279795.1 Protopterus annectens
AACGTCTTACTGTGAAGCGACAACGCTACTGCAGCACCACCACCGCAGTTGAAAACATTCACTTTTAAAATAAAAAAATAAAAAAATGTTAGCTAGCACATGTTCAGTTAGACACAGCAAAAATTAGTGAAAGCAGGCTGATATAGGTTTACTTTAGTTATCCAATAACTAACAGATTTCAACCCTACCCATCATGGAACATTAGTAGATAGGAATGGAACATCCAAAGTAACCATATACCTATCCTTCTCCATTTGGCAATCCTGTAAAATTTGAAGAAATTATGTAGCATCTTGTATGGGTAATCACACAAGGGGAGAACAGGTTTTAGATACTTAGTAAGAAAACTGGATAAAGGTTCTGCTAAGGAGCCTTTATCAGATATAGTAGGTCTCCCAGGAGGACTATTACAATAATTTTGTATCATGGGAACATACAATAGTGCTATATCTTAGGATACTTATCATCAAATGTCATGCATTTTTTTGATAATGATCCTTTCTTCCACCAATAAAAACAAAATTTATAAAGCCATTGATCCATCCACAAACCCTTTTTCCCATTTTTCACATGTTGTTAGGGTATCACTTCAACAGTGACAATCATCTAGATCCAAAGTTTAACTTAGCCTTAAATATAGGTGTTGGATCTAACACCATTTTATTATAAAACTGTGCATCCATAAGCTGTGATAAGGCTTCATGATTATAAACATCTAAATCCAAACCACTATAACACCCCCCCATTGTCAGCATGGTTAATAATAATATTAGAATTACATCCTAAGGTATGTAAGGATTGTCTTTGCTAAATTGTTAAATTATCATGCCTAATGTTCGTTTAAAGGTTGGTTAAAATGCAATTATTTCAAAACAGCCTTCTTAAAGGCTGCCACATATTTATTAAATGGTGGATTAGAACTAGATGTTTTAAATATGAATTAGTCAACAATCTTATCAGTTTGTCCCTTGAAAAATAGTCTTAAATTAATTAAATGACAAAAACATTTAACATCTTGCAATAACAGAAATCCAGATACAGGTACTGTAGGAATAATATGTAGTCATTGATTTAATAGTGTTACCTCACAAGATGATTACATTTGAAAATGTTATGTATTAAATAATTAAAATTGTTCATTTTGGATTGATCATCAGGCTTTGTAATGGCTGAAAAACATTTCGATCTGTTCCTATTCTTGTGACCCCCCCCCCCATTGGTTTTTCTTCTAGGATAGACATATAGTCTTTTGTCTGTTCAACCCCTTTTTTGAATTGGGGGAAACTATAGATTTTTCAGAAGCAGACAAAGTGTCATCAGTATTAGATGAGTCAGACATCTCAGATGACTTATGAATTTTATGATTTGAAAAAAAACCATTTATGATTCTATTGTTGTTTGGAATAGTCCACTTATACAAGCCGTTACATGTATACTTGAAAATGAAACTAATTGTTTTCTAAACAAAATAATTTTTAAAGTAAAAGGCTTTAAAACCTGGACTCATGATATAGAGTGTAGCAGCATTTGCCACTACACTATTCAGTTAGTCTTCCTAGGGTTATTTTACATAAGACATATGAAACTCTAATATCTGGCATGATTCAATGACTGCAACAGCTCATGACCTACATGGTAAATGAATCTATAATAGCTTACAGCCAGAGTATGACCATGTTCCATGATGCTTCACTAAATATTCATGAGGAACACTAGATGACACCAGGGAGAATATAAATATGTAAACTATCAATGGGATTTAATTAAAAAGTTAATAAAGCAGCAAGCCTAACAAAACTGTGCACTGTACACACACACGCGCGCGCACACACACACACACACACACACACACACACACACACACACACACACAAACGTACACACACACAAAATGAAACTCTAATATCTGACATTACTGGCTAACTGTAAGGAACTATGATTTATGGGAACAAGGACAAAAGATAGAAGCAGACATGAGTGTGTGTGCATGTGTGTGTGTGTGTGTGTGTGTGTGTGTGTGTGTGTGTGTGTGTGTGTGTATGTGTGTGTGTGTGCATTTGAATGCTTTTGTGTGTGAAAGAAAGAGTGAATGGGGGTGTCAAAATGATGTATGGGTTAACAGTGTTAACTATCTCAGGAAAGTGCTTATATGCACATGTGGTAGTTAAGGGTGATTAAGAGACATACAAATTGTCTAATAATAAAGTATTTTCCTCCTTTTGCCTAGTATGTCTAAATCATTAGGTGTGTCTCTGCCTCTGCATATGTATGATTCTGCTTATATTTGTGTGACTTGTGAGTATAGGTGCATGTCTGTACACACATTTGTGCATTTTATGTGTGTGTGGCCGGGACAAAGATATTATTAAATACTTGCCTAACTTATATTTTGGATGTAAAGTACTTCCTCCAACAGCAATTACAGGTCTTACAGTAACTTTGAAATATTAGGCAGAGAAAGTATTTACAGATTACAGCACTTGTCGCAAGTGCCACAGCACAAATCTGGCTTTTATAGTGTCCATCAACACTTTATAGCTGATGATATACATCATCAGTGTCCCACGTGCTGGTGTAAAATGCTCTCTAAAATGTCAACAAAGTGAACACACACAAACACTAGTTAACCACAGTGAGAATAGAACTCCTACCTAGCTATTCACAGAGCACAGCAACACAAACACCACAGCACAAGTCTGGCTTTTAAAGTGTCCATCAGCACTTTATAGCTGATGATGTCAGCAGTTTCTGGTGAGAAGAAGATGGTAAAAGCAGTGTCCCACATGCTGGTGTAAAATGCTCTATCAAATGTCAACAAGATGAGCACGCACACACACACACACACACACACACACACACACACACACACACACACACACACACACTAGTTGACTGCAGTGATATTGGAACCCCTACCTCACTAGGAAAAGCAGCTACAGAACTCAGTACTTAATGCAAATGCCACAGCACAAGTCTGACTTTTATATTTTAACTTGAGAGAAAATGTTGGGGAGTCTGAATGTAATGGATGCATAGTAATGTACTATTGTCAAAATATTTGTACTTCATGGGAATGTACTGATTACTATAGTATACACAGCTACCCCCTACTGAATAGGCAGACACACACATTGACCTCAGTGAGGTGAGAACCCTTACCTAACTAGGAACACCTACTACAGGCCTCAGTACTTAACATGAGCACCATGATGCATGTCTGACTTTTACACTGCTGTTGGACAGTTTGTAGTGGCTGACATCTTCACTGGATGTTTGAGAGATGATGTTGGGAGGTCTTTATGAAATTGATAGCTAGTCATATACAACTATCAAGGTATTAAAATTCTGCATGTTATCAAATTTATGAATGTGCAACCTGTAGTACTTGCTGCTCTGTTTCCAATTTGCAGGTGTATTTGAAGAAACTGCTTTGCAAAATATATGCATAGAGCTGTCCACATTACTACAAGTATTACACAATATGAAGGTGTATTCACTATAAAGATGTACATGGTAAGTAACAAAGCATGTTTTCTTTCATTTCTGTAGTGTATTTGATATACTTTGAAAAAGCTGTGAGAGACCAAATATCACATGCATAGGTGCAGGTAACACATGACTCCAGTCTAAATATGCTTTCTGTCCTTAAAAGTGCCTTCCCTTTGGTTTTGTTTTTACATGTACTTTAATGGGATAGAAACTAAGTGGGCAGTAAACATAAGTACAACATAGTAATGTGCACTTATAATTACTTTCCACAGTGGACTGCAGAACAGGGGGTTTGCATGATCGATGGCAAAGTGTTTGTACATGCAACATACACATTTAAGGACTCTTATTTGAACAGTACTAAAACTTATCCATACTGGCTATAGCAGACACATCTAGCAGATACTATGGTGTTCATAAATAGTTATACCAGAAATTTTGAGTCATAAACCATCTAACCTTAAAAAGTATTTATAGTGCTTTCCCCGTTTGTGTGTAGTTAAGCAATGAGCAAATGCAGGCCTCTGCTACATTGATAAACTTATGAGAGTTCTTTTCGTTTGCTTACCTCTGAGGAAATATGCTAAGTGGAGAGGCACAGCAGTCAGTCCTTTGTATAGCACTGAGTATAAGAAACATAGTTGTTGCTTATCTGACTCTGTGGCAGTAGGTATATGCGCATTGTGATATTTATTTTCAGCACAGATGATCCATAGTTCGAATCCAGCTGTATCTAATACTTTTAAATATGTATGTATAATGTAATTAAATAATTATTTATTCTACTTTTACTGTGCAGCATGCTTAAGCAGCATTGTGCAGAGGTAACCGCACATTGAAGAGCTGTTTGCTGTCACTCGGCACTGGTGTGCTATGCCAAACTCGATGCAAACACAAAGTCAAAAAGTGAAGGGCTTCACTGTGTTGTTTCCACTTATGTGTGTGGTGTGTGATTCTATTTTTTGTCCAGATTAAAGGTGTTAAAATGGGTTACATAGAAAAGTGGCGAAACAGGAACATGCACTGGGAAGAACAAATGGAAAGCAATATAAGAATGTGCAGGATGGAGGTAGAAAAGAACCATAACTATCCACTTCATCAACAGTGTAAAATGAAAATATGTATAGAATATTACCTCATTTGGGCTGTCATCTCAACAAAGTGGGGGGACAACAATGCAATCATTTTGTATAGCCAATTGGGCCAAATCAAGTGTATCAAGAAGAGACATGTGTGAAATGTAGAGCTATGTATGGGCCATTTTTTTATTTTTTCTTCAGTAAGAGAGGAATGGTAGTTAAGGGATGTAGGTATTTCTGGGTTGGGTAAGTAAGGAAGTTGAGGAAGCAGATGGAAACAAACAGGAAAAACAAGACAAGAGGGATGATGAAAAACACAACAGGTTTGGGAACACAATGATTGGGGTTAGGGAGAGGACATCAGATGTCTATGCCCATCAAACATGGAGACAGTGAGAATCTAGTCCTTACTAGTAGAACTGTCATCACTGTCCCTTTAATCCACTGGTTGTTGCTTGATAACTTTGCTTATGTACCATAATAGACAGCACCCTCTCTGATGTGCAGTCCCCTACACACCAAGCCTGGCATCTCGTAGCAGGTGACAAAGTCCCCCCTCCACCACTAATCCTGGTGGGTACCACTGCACCAGCACCCAGGGTAATGCTACCTGATGTGGGACACCCATGTAGTGCAGGGGCAGCAGAATCAGTACTGCCAGGTTTGGTCCCAGATGAGCTGAGTGTTAGTGCAGGAACCTGTGGAGTGGATGCAGGCTGAGCCACAGTAGCTGGCCTATCTCCCTGTGTTGAAAAACATTTTGAGAGCTGTGAGAAATTGATGATATCAAAACATTGTAACCACATATATAAAAATGAAAAAAGAAATAAGGGTTGGGGTAGGAAAAAAAAGAGATAATTAGTACAATCATATGTGACATACAATGAATTATTACAATATAAACAATTTATTTATACTTTTAAGTTTAAGTATACTTCTTAAGAACTACAAACTATAATTGATGATTGGTCAAAGTAATCCTTGCAATGTGCATATATTGCACATATGCTTGGTCAAATAATACAAATTAAGTTAACAGCTAGGCATTTATGCCACTTCTGTTGAAATTATGTAATATTTTTAAATGATTTCACTATATATTTGATATTTGTGGTATTTGAACCCAAAACATCTCACTACAGTATTAGAATCGACTCCTACAGCTGGTGTGTGCTACAGACTGAAGCATGCTTGCTTGATTTTACAGTTAGGATATGCATGCTTAATTTGCTACTACTGTATAGAAGGGCAATACTTTAGATAAAATAATAGTTATGTTGTGTTGCATGCATACCCCTTGCTTCCCACAATCTTTCCAAACACTCAGCATGGGCTTCCTTGTTCACCACTATCTCCTGGTTGGCTGTGGAATCAAAGGAGGAGAACAAGAGAAGAGCATTATGCATACCAGTCTTGCCTATATACAGCTTCTTACACAATTTCAGGATGTCAGCAGTCTTAAACTCACCCAGCCACTGGTTGAGTGTATCCTGCTTGCGCCTTCTAAAGTCATTAAAATGGTGTCTGGAATGCCAGTCGTAATGGACACAGCCTTGACCAGACTGCTTCATGCCCCAGATTTGTACTGTGAGCCAGTATAATCCCCCTGCAAGAGCCTTCAGCTGTGACACTTTACGAGGAGTCCAATAAAGATTCTGGACTCCTTGATACTCCACCTTTGAGCCCTAAATTGGGCACCATCCCATCTACCTCCAGATATGTCCACTCAGGAAAAATAGCAACAGTTAAGAGTGTTTTCCCACCAATTCGTGGTATCATGTTCACTACTAATGCATAAAACTGAACAACCATGCCAACCACATTTGCATGATGTTAAATGGAGAGCAATAGTGCCAAACAGAGAAGAAAGCAGTTTTTGAAATAGGAAGGTTAATCTGACAGTTGGGATTAGTTTATGGGATGGTTACTTATCCCTCTTTGCTACAGAAATATTTCTGCAGCAAGAATGAAAATCATTGTGCATACTAGCAAGTCCCATTTCATCCACAGTATTAACAAGACATATAACTCTTGTACCCTCTCTTTTGTTTATACATGTGTTAATTACATATTTAGTGCAATGGCTGATCGCATAACCATTTATGAGTATTGTTTACACCAATTCAGCTCTGTCATCTCTTTGTATTGTGTTCATTCTTCTCTTATCTGTGCTGTACTCTCAGACATGCAGTCTGTAGGGCATTTTGTATCATTGTCCTTAAAATATATGAGAATATTACATGACGATAATATGCAGTTTTCAATAAAGGCAAGGTAGTTTGGCTATTAGTTAAAAAACTAAGAAGTGTGTGCTGCTCATTTCCATTTTAAAGCTTGGTACAATCACTTTTACACATTTTAAGTGTATCCTGGGGGACCCTACCACTGTAGGTAAGGCATTCTGACAAGCTGTTGTGTTTTCCTTGTCTTTGTGAGTAATCATAGGCAGTTGCAATCTATTAGCAACACTGAGGTAGTGCCTATACTATGCTTACATCTGCTACATGAAGTCAAAAGTTTGGGATTTAGTAATTCTAATGAGTGCATACCTAATTTGTATCTTCACCTTGCTCAGACACCTGAATCTATACCATAAGAATGTACCTGTAGCTAAGGAAATTGAAGGTGAGGGAAATTGTGTATATGGAGAACACAGAGGATTCATATTCCTTTTGATTTATCTGCACAGAAACCTTCTGCTGTTGCTAAGATATTATTGTATGTTTCAAGTACTTGCTAGATATGTTAACATATAACAAAGAAAATATTATATATATATATATATATATATATATATATATATATATATATATATATATATATATTAGAAAATGAAAACTTTTATTTGTATGCACTTATTATACTTCATTCTTGGCACAGGCAAAATTATTTTGGCAGTCATTACTTTCACAGATAGACAACCTTATTAACTGTCATCGCAAGTGCTATTTGTACAGTCTGCTATCTTATTTCATGGAATTGTGCAGTACTTTATTGTCAATGACACAGGGGTGCTATGCTTCTAAGATGGCATAGACACCAGGGGAATGCTGGAGACAGTGAGAGGTGACTGGAAATCGTATACAATTGATCTTTCTGTTTTTAATGTATACACATTTTGTGAGAATTTGTGGAAAGCACTTATAAGAAGTGAATTATGTGATATTCATTGGATTTTGCAAACTGATTTTTTTCGGAGTGGGGCAAGTACCATTTGTTTATTGCCACAGAAAAAGTGTGTTTCAGAAGTTTTGCTCTTGCAATTGTGTAGTTATCCTTTTATTTCCATGATAAACAATACAGTATTCCATTGGTATTCCTTGTTTTGGCCCAAACATGGGTTTGTGTGTGAGTGTGATATGGTACAAATGCAACAAATTTACATCACATACCTTCTACATACTTACATTAGCAAGTAACAGCATGCAAGGATATGCTATTCATTTGTGTTCTTAGACATTTATTTTTCTATTCTAGGTTCAGCACTTACCTTGAAAGTCCAGCAGTTACAAGAGTTTTAATTTGGGGCTGACTCTGTCTGATGCTAGCAGTGCACAGCCATTACATGGGTAAGTAAAGCTTGTGAGCATTGCCTCAATGTTACTGTATGTATGTGCACAGGATGAAGATTTTAGCCCCTTAGGTAGTGAGCGTGTGAGCTATCCATTGCTTCTTGGCCAGTGTGAGGGCATATTGTGCACACCTATGTCTGCCTACAGCCACGGTTGCTGCTGGTTCCCCCTCTGACTCCTCACCTGCATGTGGCTCTGGTGACCTTGCCAGTGGTGGTGGGAAGTATTGCCCTTCCCCTTGTTGTTTATGATGAAGCTGCTTTTTCAGGATAATATTGTGAAGTATGGCACAGATGGTGAATATTTCAGCACATGTACGGGGGTTGTACTGCAGGGCTCTCCCAAATGTATCTAGGCACTGGAACCATGACTTCAGCAGTCCATACACATGCGCTGTGATATGTTTTCTTTGAGTGGGTGCCTCATTATGGCATTCTTCAGTTAGTATATGCACATTTCTGATGGGTGTCATCACCTAAGGTTCAAGTGCAAAACCTGCATCCCCAGTAAATCACCCTGTAGGATATCCCCCCTAGAAAACATCTTATACAGTTGGGAGTTGTGCCAGATATGTGGTAACTGCCTGGATTACCAGCACACATTCAGAATGATTCCCTTAGTATTACACACAACCTAGCATTTAATGGAGTGAAAGCCCTTTTTTTTTATATAGATCCTTCCCTGTTCTCTCAGGCGGTGCTTTGATTTTTACATGTGTACAGCCGATGCCAGGGTAGTGTGCTGCAGGGTAGAACTCCTGTATAGTTGTGGCTGTGTCCTCAGGTGTAAAGAGTAATTATAGATAGTCACTATCATGCTGTAACATGGAATGGATGCTGATGCCTTTGACAACCTCAGCATGTCCACTATTGGTCTTTGGAAGGTTCCTGTAGATAATATTCTAAGTGCTGCACATGCCTTCATCTCCACTGGTCTTGGTTCCCCTCTGTTTGTCCTTGCTCTCAGTTGAGGACAACAGGGATTGCAGAGTTCCTGTAGTGTAGCTCTATCTATCCTGTACCGTTCTACAATTTCCACATCATACAGACCATGGAAAGTTAAATGGGGTATAAACACCTGTCTCCTTGTTGGCCGAGGTTTATTAGTAGCAGCAGCAGCAGCACAGACATGGGCATGCTGCACATACACATGAATAAAAGCAACAGCAGCCCCTAACATAGTTTCTGTGTACAGAAGTTTACGTGGCTATATTTCAATAGGCTTTGGAATTCGCAGAGAAAACCTACACTGAGTCTACATGATTGCTGTATAGCTTGTTGAATAGATCCTCCATCTTGGATTGGTTGATTAGTATACAATTCAGCTGCTTATGCTGTAGTTAGCATGCCACAGTGTTTACCATGCTTGCACATCTTAATGTGGCATGTAGAGCTGTCCACTGAATACAGAATGGTGCGCTATCATGTGCACATTGACATGGACTGTGTAGGCTTTATTGAATCCACACCACAGTTTTTAATGTTATCCATAACTAACCTATAAAATTAAAAAGGAGCTTTGTCTATTCCTGATATCCTCCCAATCTGTAGTACATGATTGCTTTTCTAAACTCTTACTTTTTTGCCTGATTTTCTATTTCACTTATCTCACATGTAGTTACCAGGAGATCTAGCATCTAATGAATGGTAACTCCATGAATGCAGTTTCTCTGATTCCAACTCATTAAAGTTGGAAGTCCAAGAAAGCTTTTCTGTTTATCAACTCTACTGCAAGACTGAAGTATTGTGTGCCTCTTTTTATTACCCATGTAGGATGATTCTGTTTTCCTCATGACTGTGTGACTAGGAAGTTATATTAATTAAAGTGTGAGTGTGAGTGGGGGGATCAAAGAAAAAATATCTGGAGGATGTTGGGTGGCTTGGCCCCTACAAAACATAAGTTATTATTTAAGTTGACCCTCTATTTTGGTAGGTATCGTTTTCAACAAGTATGAATCATTCTGTTTGCCATTGGATAGCAGTGCTTTCAGTAATTACAGTGGATCCATGTTTATTCTTCTCCATCTATATCTACTATATTTCCATAATTTGTTCCTTTTTCCTCAGTTTCCCTAAAAATAAATGTTTGTAAGAGCTAGCCGTTTATTCTCTATCATGACTGAATCATGATTCTCTACCATTTCTTTACTGCCCACATTCATCAATTCAACTATTGCACTCTAATTTTGTTTTATTTTTTTGCCTATTTCCTCCTTTGCCTCCTCTCCTCACCAAAAATCTTTTCTCACCATTTTGTTAGTCTCAGTCTTTTTCAGATCAGTCCTTCCCAGTTCATACATTATGCTCTGCTCACCTTCCCACATCTTATCAGCTTCTTCATCCATTACATCATGATTTCTTTATTAAAAATGTATTGTGTCTTCTCAATTAGCCCCAAATTCTATATGATTGTGACCTTCTCTGTTACCCCATCATCAACCCCTTTTCTCCACTGTATATGTAAATAGTGACCAATTACCCAAAGCCAATGTTCATACCTCAGGATGCCTACCACATCAATCTCTTCATTAATGTTGCTTTCAGCCTATACCTGACTCATATTCACTCAACTATCATTTTGCTGCTTAAACTGCTATTCAAATGCCCATTTTAATTTCTCTTTTGTTTTCTCTGGTGAATTCATCACACATCAAAGACCCCTCCGAGGTTTCTTCAGTACTTTTTCTAAACTAAATGAGTCTGACATGTTTCTGTCTTTAATAAAACCCTTCACAACTCAATTCTAGGTAGCAATCCTTACTATAAACAATTGCACCTTTTACATTTTGTTTTGTTCCATGTTTGTCCGAGTTCCCTTCAATAAGCCCTGACCAAATAACTAGCTTTCTTACCCCTGCTCATTTATTTTATTTATCAAGTAGCATCCTAGCACTCACTTTCATTTCCCACTTATTGAATTAGATATCCAGCCAAATAAGCAATGTCCTTACCTCCACTCGCTTACTTTTACTTATCAAGCAGTGTTCAACCACTCACTTTCATTTACCAACTCACTGAAATGAACATCCAACACCAGTGGGGGAACAGAAGAGGGACAAGCTTGCTCATCTTCTCTGCCCACCAGTCTGACCAGGCTGCTCCCCATCTTTCATACCTAAACGTCCAACAAAACCTTCAAAAACAAACCTAACTGTATATTAAAAAGGTTGAAGCCAAACATTCGGTGTACCCCATTCTCTCTGAACCAAACTGGATCCCTGTCAGCAACCTCCCAAAGCTCTGTCATATAAATGCCCAAAGCCTCCAGTTGCCTAAACCACCAAAATTAAACTGATGATCCCTTACCAACACCGAAGTGATACCCAAACCCTTGTATAACCTCTGTAAATTAAACATATCCTCACTTATCCTATTACCAACGGTAGCTTTTGTAATCATTTCCAAGTCATTACCTGCCAAATGTACCACCAAAACACTAAAAATCTCAACACCATCCAAAACAAAGGAAGCCCAACCGCATGCCATCCCACCTAACCTCAAAGTCCTTTTGCCACCCAAAGGATATAATAATGACCAAAAAGAGATTTATTTTTCTAAAAGATCAATTTAATAGCAATCCAACCACTATATGCACTATTATAAGGCAAAACATCTAATTACTAGAATAGCATTTGCTGACCAACAAACGAGTTCTAGCCATGATGTGTATCTTCTTTCCAATAAAAAAAAATAAACAAACAAGACTAACACCCTAATCCTCAATTCATAATACAGCACTAAATACACTATTAGTGCTTGATATACATATATATTTTTTGTATATTTTTTGCATATTTTTTACATATATTTTTTATATCTATATTTATATATTTTTACATTTTTCATACTCTCAGTGTTTTTCATACTTTACCCTTGAGCTTAGCATATGTTTAAATTTAATAAAATTTTAACATATATAATTTTTATACACAAGTTATGTATATATATTTTAAGTATTATGAATAAAAAACTAATTATATTAGTTTAGCATAGAATGTAAATTATAAATCATAAGTTTATAAACCATCTAGAAATATGACCAGTTTATATATTAAGTACTAATGTATATAAATATCATACGGTTAAAAATATATAACTGTTTGACAACTGTGAGTATTAAATATTATTAATAACGACCATATCCATTCACCCACTACATAAGTATTATAGCCTCAAAAGCTTTCTGGTAAAAGTGCTGCATGCTATCATATATATTTATATTCATATTCATTACTGGCTTTTTAAAATAGGTAGTTTGAATATAGTCTGAATGTAATATCTCTGTGGGCTTATGCATCAAGTTTTTTTGATGCTTTAATTTAATATAATTGTATAATTATTGTTAATAGTTGAATATTCCCGCATTTAATATTTAAATTTTTTTGTTTGTTTGTTTGTAAAGAGAAGAAGCTGCTACTAGTACTACCAACTCATTTTTTTTTTTTTTAAATTGTTTTTTATTTTTTTTTATATTGAGTCTGCTGTTTGAATATTTTACGGAAGAAGATACATGGATTGGCTAGAACTCTTTTCTTTTTATTTATTCTTCTTCTTTTTTTTCTTCTTTTTTTCTAGAAATCTACTTTGCTTTTTCCTTTTTCAGCACTCTGTTTAATAACTTCAATACCTCTAAAAAGACAATACCTCCCAGATTGTAACCCAGTGAACCTCCATTTCCCAATGCCAAACCTCTCCACAAAGCTTTTCTTGTCAGTAGCCACAGTCTCCAATAGTCACACTATCAAACCTTCCCCAAACCTTCAAACATATAAACCCTGTCACCTGTGCAAGTACACTAATTGGAGCTAAACCCACCCTTGATCCGGTGTTGTTCCAAAACTTCAACACTCAAATTTTTTTTTTTTTTTTATTATTTATCACATTACCTTCACAACTAGAAAATCAGACAAACCATGCATCCACTAGCAACCCCAGAAACACAATGTCTTGCTTAGACCTTCAAACTTCTTCTTAAACAATGGAAACCTATTCCTCATACATACCCAACACACATGCATACCTTGCAATGCTCTTTCAAACAGTTCACCTAACCTTAAAAAGGGGATTCAGATAATGTGCCTCTATCTGATTGCTCTTCTGCTGCTGCCAAATCTCATGAATAGGGCTAAACTATCAAAAAAAAAAAAAAAAAAAAAGACGCATCTCTGTGTGACAGTGGCTACTTCTGCGCAGCAAGGAAATGTGCACTGTTTGTCCTGTTCTATGTGTAAATTAAGAGAGAAAAAAATACATGAGGGAAGATTGCTAACACTAAGCTAATTTGTAATAGAGAGATTATTCTGGAAATTCGATCTTCAGCCTTGCTGTGTAACAGGTTTGATGAGCTGCTCTCTGTGGGCCTGTGAGGCCTACAGCACTTCTTAAGTTACAAGAGCTGGGAATCTTACTCAAACGTGGAACAAAATGCCTTGTATGTACAGAATCAACATAACTGGATCATGGTAAGAGAAATAAATGCAAGAGGTGTGAGAGAACACAAAAAAAGAGTATCTAAGGATGGAATCACTGCAAGGCTAAAAGCAAATCCCTATAGGCCTGCACTCCCATCCATTCTGCTGGAAATTATTCAATCACTGGAAAGCAACATGGACTATATAAGGCTGGAAGTATCTACTCAAAACAAGGTGAGGAAATGCTGTGTGCTTATTTTTACTGAAAGTTAATATTAATGACAGTGCAGTCCATGTGGAGGGGCTATCACTTTTTAGAGCAAACAGAATATATTCTCTCAGTGGTAAGTCCAGAGAGGGAGAGGTCTGCAGATACATAAATAACATCCAGTGTACCAGTTGTGAGATAGTAACCTCACACTACTCAGATAATGTAGTTTTTGTCACTGAAATGCAGACCCTTTTATTTACCCAGGGAATTTAAGAGCATCTGCATCACAGCTGTCTACAGTCCTCCCAGTGTAATCCAAATGAGGCAATGAGCACATTATACCAGGCTGTAAACGAACTGCAAAACAGGAATCCAGGCTGCGTTCATATAGTGGCAGTTGATTTAACTTGAAAACAGTTCTTCCTCACTATTTCCAATATGTGGACTTTGCAACAATGGGTGAGAACACACTGGACAAGGTATACAGCAATGTTAAGCTGGCATTTAAGACAGTGCCTCACCCACACCTGGAAAACTCTGACCACCTCTCCATATTATTACTACCAGCATATAAACCATGGCTAACTAGAGGGAGACCAACAGTTAAACAAGTAAACGTATGGCCAGAGGGGGCAGTCTCAGCACTCCAGGATTGTTTTGGGAGCACAGACTGGAGCAAACTCAAGGAGGTGGCTACTGGAAACAAGTATATTAACCTAGAGAAGTACACTGAGGTGGTGATGGGTTCCGTATCAAAATGTGTGGATGATGAGACAGTCACCAAAACCATCATCACATGAGCCATCCAGAAGCCCTGGTTGATGAGAGAGATGTACAAACTACTGAAAGCAAGGAATGCAGCCTTCAGGTCTGGAGACAGGGAAACTGTAAGAACAGCCAGAGCAAATCTGAACAAGGGAGTGAGGGAAGTAAACTGCACCGATGGCAGAAAGATCCAGAGCTACTTCTCTGACCAAAAAATCCCCAGGCACCTATGGCAGGGCATCCAGTCCATAACTGACTACAGACCCCTACCTTCACAATGTGAGGACAACAAGGAATTTCTAAATAAGCTGAATGTCTATTTCAGCAGATTCGAGGAAGAGAGCAAAACAACGGTAAATAAAATGCCTATTGGCCATAATTAGAAGATGCACACCCTCATCCCAGCTGATGTCCAGAGGGCACTGTGCAGAGTTAACCTGAGAAACGCAGCTATGCCTGACAACATCCTAGGGTATGTGTTCAGGGACTGCACAGTGCAACTAACAAATGTCCTCACAGATATCTTCAATAGCTCTCTGAGTCAGCAAATAGTTCCAAAATGTTTCAAGGATACAACAATCATTCCATTACCAAAGAAGTCTCCACCATCTTGCCTAAATGTCTACTGCCCTGTAGCCCTACCTGGGCTGACTGCTGATATTGACCCTCTGCAGTTTGTTTACTGAGCAAACCTCTCTACTGCAGATACCATCTCTCTAGCACTCAATCTATCGCTGGAACACCTTGAGAATAAAATCACCTACACAAGGGTACTATTCATTGACTTGAGCTCTGCTTTTAACATGGTCATACCTCTTCATCTGGTAATGAAGCTACTCCAACTAGATGTTAACACTCCACATTGTAACTGGATTCTTGACATTCTCACCAACAGGCCTCAGAAAGTTTGCACAGGAAATAACTCCTCAGATAGCATCACTCTTAACACTTGAGTCCCACAAGGATGTGTACTAAGTCCCCCACTGTTCACCCTGTTAACAGATGATTGTACAGCCAGGTACAATACAAATCACATCATCAAGTTTGCTGATGACACAACGGTGGTGGGCCTTATCAGTAATGACAATGAAACAGTGTATAGAGATAAGGTGGAATAACTGATTATCTGGTGTGGAAATAACAACTTAGCACTAAATGTGAACAAGAAAAAAAAGATAATTGTGGACTACAGGAAAGATTACAAGGAATATTCTCCCCTCACCATCAATTAGGAAACAGTGGAAAGAGTAGGAAGCATGAAGTTTCTGGGAGTGTACATAGATGACGACTTGGCTTGGAACACAAATACAATTGGCATAGTCAAGAAAGTTTACCAGACATTGCACTTTTTAAGAAGGCTGAGGACAGTGAATCTCCCATCGACAGTTCTCACTACCTTCTCCAGAGGTACTATAGAAAGCATCTTGATGAACAACCTCGTAGTATGGTATGGAAGCTGCTCTACCTCTGAGCACAAATCCCTCCAGAGAGTGGTGGAGACAGCCAAGAGGAACATTAAAACCACCTTACCACCTATCCATGACTTGTTCTTATTCAGATGTCTCAGCAGGGCTGGATGAATAATTAAAGACTGCACTCACCCTGCTTACAGACTGTTCCTGCATCAATCATCTAGAAAGCACTTCCGATGCAAACATTGCAAAACTATAAGATTCAGGAACAGCTTCTTCCCTAATGTCATTAGGCTGCTGAACTCCAGTAACCACTACAATCCATGATGTCCACCTGGGTCAGTAGAAACTGTCTCAAATTGTGCATTAACCTGGTTACCAGTCTCATCTAATACTTAGTACAATATTCACCATGACTGTAACTTATAGGCCAACTAGGTCAGTAGCAATGCAGTAAAATATCTCTTCTTTCAGTGCAATACATGTTGCAAATTCGTAAATTAACCATAATGTAATACTCTTATTTTCCACAGTGCAATACTTTAATGTTCACAGTGCAATACTCAAATGTCTCTTTCTGTGCAAGGATCAATGCAATGTCTTAACCAAGTATCTGTGTAATACTAAAGTCTCATGCAAGTAAGTGTTCACTTCGAAAAGTGTTAAAATGTGTTTCTAATTATGTGCAATATTAGTCTTTCAACCTGCATGTCCATGATGTAATAGCTACATGTGTAAATGTCTGTAAAAATATCTATATGTTGTCTGCACATTGAGTCTGGAGACTCGGAATTTCTTTCAGTTTTTGCACTTGTGTGATTTCTGAATGACAATAAAGTTTACAATAAAGTTTATAAAGTATAATAAACTCAAGTAGCACAGACAATCAAGAATCTATCTGTATAACCTTGCTCCAGGAAAACTCAAACCCAACTACCATGACCACATAATCTGATCCAATATCACATTGTTGTGACCCCACCTCACCTGTGGACAAACCCAAACTCCCCAAAAATAATCTCCAAACCTGCTTTACCCTGGTCCTGACATACCTCATCATCACCTGTCCCCACATTACTCCCAAACTACACCAACTCTAACATCACTTAATGAGCACCTAATAAAGTAGGATCACCTGGAGCCTCATTCTGCACCACTCCAGTGGTTGGAACATCCACCACTGCAAAATCCACACTCTTCAAATCCACTTTCGTCAGGCCACTGGCAGATGCAAACTGTGCACTTCCCCATCCACAAATTAGTGTTCCGCACTCCCCCAGCCAAAATGTCCACCACAGCACCATCCATGACTTTCTAAGACCACTTCTTTAAGGCTACCCATTGGCACAACTCTGCACTTCCCATCTGCAAAAGAAAAGAAAACTGTAAATCCTCTGCATACCCATAACCAAAACTTCTTAATAACAACATTAAGCACTTCCAAGGGCCTACCATGTTCATCAACTGCTACAAGGACCCGCATCTCCTATCCTCAATAATCTGGCATCTCCTTATCCCTCAGCAATTCCTTCAGCAGCCAGCGAGAGAACATATTTCTGTAAAATGGTCTTATGACACAAGCAGCAGTAACAGAACCTATGCATTTCAATTACACCTATTAAAATACAGAAAGTAAAGTAAACTACCAACTGAAGTATGTTACAACTAAAACTGCAATGAGGAATAACTTAAATATCACAATACCTGGGTTACCTCGTAATTTCTGTACAAACAAATGCAGCACTATATAGGCCAAGTTAACTTCTTTTGTAAAAATATTCTTGGGAGCATTTCTATACGAAAATTATCCCACAAAATCACCCATACACAAATTAAAAGTTTAAACAAAAACTACATACTCATCTGTTAGAAAGTGTGACCTTGGCAGCTTCTCCCAAATACTGGTTTTCTCTACAAGTGGCACTAACAGCAACACGTACACCACAATGAAACTTAAGATGCTTAAAACAAGAGTAAAATACAGCCATAACATACCAAAACCTCTCATGTACCTCACTTCGAGGAAAGTTCCTCATCTGGGGTTGTGAAAAGTTCATGCTCTTCAAAGTTCCACTCTGAAAGAGTCTATTACACAGATGTTGCACACTGAAGGAACCTGTCACACATCACACATGCCATGTTAGCAATTTACCTGATACATTCAGTAAATAGAATTGAATCATATTCTGTAATTAAAAGGCTTATTCTATAAATAAAATATCACCTTTTAACCATCCTATGAGCTTCCTAGTTAAAGGCGTTAGTAAACCACCTTTTGCCGTTTGTTCCACATTATGAGAAGCCGCGTTCCTCATTGTGGAGATGGAAGGTTGAAAGCTATGAACATACCTCTACAGCCTTTTGACCACTCAAGTTGCAAAGAAAAGCTGAAGCACTGATTCTGACAAGTGCTTTACAAATCTCCCACATTCAATGACTATGATGGAGACAATAATCAGGGTAAAGGAAATTTAAACCATTCCATACTTCCTGCCAATACAGCAGATTACGGAGCTTGCGATAGCATCCATGTTAAAGGGAAGGCTTTACCCAACATAACCTCTCCAATATTACCAAACTTTCAACAGGTTTCAGATGGGAAACCATCTGTGAAGAGAAAGAAAACATTATAACTTTACAGACACAGAACAAAATTGCTCTTATAAACGTAGCATAACAGGTCTTGTGTTACCTTGCATTTTGTAAAGGCTATAGGGAATTCACTCCTGACTAATCTGCCACAAAATGTAGACCTACTGCAAAAAAACTAGACAGTTATAAGATGTAGCAGGAACATCCACGCACCAGGATTAATTCCCTGCCCTACCCTCATAGTGGTTTAATGCTCCATCATGCATGCGCAGCAAGCAACCACTAATCATGGGTGCCTCACTAAGCAAGAAACACCCACCAGTTACTTGTTTGGTGACTGGAAACAATCTAACGACCAGCACCACACCACCATCAAAATAACCAAGATGAAAAGCACCAAAACAACCAAAAATCCATGGTCCAATGATTTCCACTATCACCCCACAGTCAACTCAACACTACACAGCACAACAGCTAAGGTGGTTATCAACCCCAAGTCATGGAGCACTGTACATCTGAATACCCTGGGAAACAATGATCCCAAATTACAGCAATGTGACTATGAAACAGTCACTGGAGGACAAATAGGATCATAGGAAATGACTAGGCTATCAACCCTTAGGTCGTTTTAAGCCTAGCTATTTCATCCCAATGTAGTACCATGGAAATGCTAGTCAATACCCAAGATTGCATTTAGTGGTGATTGCCCATGCCAAGGAGGGTTGTGGGCACTATCCTCAGTAATAATAACTGATTGTGCCCCATCCACTCATCCAGGTTCCTCTTAGACAGTGTCATAGAGGTGCTCAATGCAACGCCATGAGAAATGGGCTCAGACCTCCAAGAGCAAAATTACGCTCCATCAGCCCTTGAGAATTCATGCCAAACATGAAAATCCTTCACACACTAGGTAATTCAGCTCACCCCCTTTTTTCCTTTCTTCTACTTGGGCCAATCCCTCATGCTTCTGCAAATGCTGCACAATAAATGAATAACCTTGGGAATGTACTCATGGTTCACTGCCCCCCACCAACCAAACCAGGAGAGAACCCACCACCCTAAACCTCACAGCTCAAAAACCCCAATAAAGTCCAATGAAACGAGGGGACAAAAGCCAACATTTAAAAGTGGGCCAAAGGCCCAAAAATAAAGACAATTTTTCAAACACTGCTTGTGCAAACTTAGAAGTCAAAAGAATAACAGCTCATGCATTAGAATAAGTTTTCTGAAGAGTATGAAGTATGTCATCAGAGTGTAGTGAGCTACCAATAATTTTTCAGAAAACCTCACAGCTCAAAAACCCCAATAAAGTCCAATGAAACGAGGGGACAAAAGCCAAAATTTAAAAGTGGGCCAAAGGCCCAAAAATAAAGACAATTTTTCAAACACTGCTTGTGCAAACTTAGAAGTCAAAAGAATAACAGCTCATGCATTAGAATAAGTTTTCTGAAGAGTATGAAGTATGTCACTCAACTGTATGTCATCAGAGTGTAGTGAGCTACCAATAATTTTCCAGAAAACCACAATTTTGTGAAAATGGACCAAAAATATGAGACAAAATCTGGACATTCAGTGAAAATATCTACAACTCAGAGGCTCGTCATGACCCCGGGTTTTTTACAGATACTGTGACTAGTCCCAGCACCATACCTCTTACAGCAAGAAATCTGGGCAAAGCCATACATAAAGTGGGATAAAGGACCCAAAATAGGGATAACTTTTAGATATTGCTCCTACAAAATTAAAAAGTTTATAAAAAAGAAGGTTTTGCATTAGCAAGAATTTTCTGAGGGGTATTAGGTCCAAAACCCAAATGTCCATCACTATTTTCTAACTAAAGTCTTAATGATTTGCCACTAATTTGCCAGATAACCACTAATTTATGAAAATGGACTGAGAATATGAGGCAAAAATATGTACATTCTGTGAAAATCTGTACAGTTAAGAGGTATGATGGTGATGATAACCCAACATGTTGAGTGGCTCCAACCTCAACTGAGCATGAGCAGCAAATAACCATTTCTCATGCTGCTATTCAGCCTGTGAAAGGCTGCTCTACAGACCGCAAACCAAAAGGCATATTCTATAAGTAAAATATAACCAGTAGTGGTAGAAGCAAATGACTCACCTGAAGAAAGGTCTGTTCACTGCAGATAGCAGCAAATGCATGTGCCCCCAAAGAATGTCTTTATTACAGATTTCCTCCTATCATTGAAATCTATTCTATGTCTGGCCTACACACCACCCCACCCAAACCACAGCCAGCAGCAACTCCTGACCACACGGCATAGCTTCTAACCAAAAACCCAACCATGCGGCATAGCTCTCAACCAGCCAGGGACAAATTTAAACAAATTCAGAGACAATCAGGGACACCTTCAAAATGTCAGTGCTATCAACCCAAGACTCAGAAAAGGTTAAGACAACGTGAATGAATGTGCACCCTCTGATGTGAATCAAGTCTACAATTCCAACCACTGTCATAACTTACTAAGTACAATGTGCCACCACCTATCCAACATTCAGTAGTCAAGAGGAATAGAGCTAAAATTTATACGTCAAAATCAGGGACATTTGTGAAAATCTGGGACATCCAAAAGGCATGCCATGTTGCTGGTCACCCAAAACAAAGCAGTCATTCCCAATCTGACAGAAAATCATGATTTATGAAAATGGACCTAAAATATGAAGCAAAACTATGGACATTCTTTTTTTTTATAATGAAATCCATACAGTTGAGAGGTAGCCTTGAGGCATGCTCATGCAGTATATATGGCTTGTGCCTCACAGGTCAATACATTAAACCAGCCCTGCCATAAACCTCCCCCACAGCCGTTAATACCACATAATGCATGCAAGACTGACCACTATTCTTCATGGGCAACTAGCAACCAATGGAAAACACTCACTTCAGAAAATGTACGCTAATTCACATATCTTTCTCTTATTCCACCCACCTCTCAAGCTAACAGCATTAACACTTCAAAAGTATCACTTTTTTTAAATCTCCAATTCTAGAATTAATGCTATGTATGGGATATGGTGCAACATGCAACATCAATACCGTGCATCCTCCCATCCCCACCATCACACACATTAACAAGGAGGGGATTAACAATTTTTTTTTTTGTTAAGAAGCACAAATACCCTGATTTTGTACAGACTGGTACCTACTCTCCAAATAGTCTTTTAACTACTCCAGGTTACCTGCAGTTCAAAGGATTCACTACCCAGACCATTCCACCCATCGTCCATAACCCCTCAGCAGCAAACCTTCCCAATGGCCCAATCCCCCATGCAGGAATTCCCCCCAGATAAATGCCAGCCATACTCATCCAAAACACAAATTCCTGCCCCCCAACTGTAACTGAAGCAACACATCAAAAAAAAAAAAAACGCAGCCAACTGCACCCACCCTAAACCCTTGCTAGTTAACATTACCCACCTCTTCTGTAGACAACCATTCTTCCAAGGCCTACCTGACTACACCAACACCCACAGGTCCTCTTAGACGTAGAACCTGCCCTAGCAAGTTCACGCCAAAATGTGATCTCTTAAACAATTACACTTGCATAAAACCCATTAAGGCCCTTTCCATACTTAACCTCATTTCCTCCCAATTATCCTACTTTCCCATTTAAACCTTTCACCTCCCCCCAAACTAACTTTCTTCCCCTGCCTTCTTTATTCCAATTACTGTGTATTTAGGCAGACAACCACTTATTCAGTTGTCATATTACAGTTAAAACATACATCCTTAATTACTACTTATCAAAAGTCATGCCCTTTAATATTCCATACATAAATGCATATTTTATTTTTCAACACATTTTTCTGTTCATCTATTTTTTCTCATTTATAGCTTGCAGGCCTCCTCTGTTGTTCCATGTGCCTATTCAGCTGTAGCTAAAAGGCAAACACACACACACGCACACACACGCACACACACACACATACACACACACACACACACACACACACACACACACACACACACACACACACACACACACACACACACACACACACACACACGCACACACGCACACATACACACAAAACATCTGTATATGCATATGTTTTGAAGCTGAAATAGCAGATGGGTAAGATGGCATGATGCCTTAACCTTATTTTAATTGTCATTTTCCTTCTCTTTCTTTGCTAATCATTCATCTTAGGTAGTATCCACTTCCTGCACACTATCCTCCCATTTCTCGTACACTAAGTTGGTTACAAGTTGATATTTTCAAAATCTTAGAACAAATAATAGGTTCAGTGCTAACTTTACTCCCCTCTCCCACCCCCTAAAGGGCCCATATCTATACAGGAAGATGGCAGACTCCCCATAATCACATCTATGCAGGTAAAAGCTGCACTCTCTAAAGCCAAAAGCACAGCATCCATGGGACTGGACAACATCTCAGGCTGCGTTTTGCACAAACTTCAGAATGAACTGGCTCCCCACCTAAGCATCATGTTCAATCACAGTCTAGCATCAGGCTTTGTGCCCACTGAATGGCACACAGCAACAGTTATCCCACTCCACAAAGGGGGAGCCACCACTGATCCCAGGAACTATCACCCTATTAGCCTGGTGAGCTTGGTCTTTTAGGCCATGGAACGTATCATCATGGAACTCATAAACAAAGACACCCCAGTACTACCAGGCTATAACTCCTACTATACCTTTAGGTCCCAAAACCAGGACCGGAACACAAAAGGAGGGGGTGTGTCCATATTCATCAAGAACAACCACACCTCCAGGTTAGTAGCACAGCACGTGGAATCTGAGACCATCCAAGTGCAATTGACAGCGGGTAAATTGACTGTTCAATTTATAGCTTGCTACAGATCTCCCTCCTTGTCTCAGGACCCTCACGCAGCATTCCTGAGAACATTAGAAAGTATGAAGATTCTACCCAACACCATGCTACTGGGTGACTTCAACTATCCAAACACTGACTAGGAAAACTACTCAAGCTAAAACGCCCTAGCCCAATGCTTCTTTGAGTTTATAAACTCAAATGCCCTTGAACAGCTGGTCACCACTCCCACAAGAGGTGACAACATACTGGACCTGGTCATCACCAACATGGGAAACCTATGTTCCACACCTGAGGTAAACTCGCCATTGGTAAGATCAGATCACAAACTAATTACAATGGACATCCACATCCTGACCCCCCCCCCCCAGTCAAGGAAATCAAGGTAAAAAACTTCTCTAAAGCCAACTTCATACTCCTCAAGACCGAGGTAGGAAGTTTCAAAGCTCCCAATCAAATGGAAAATGATGACCCATCGGCAGAATCCTTTACAAGTACATTCTATGAACACCTTCAAGAATGCATGGACCAAGCCATCCCAAGCAAAACCAAGAACAACTCCTCAAAAAAGAGGAAGCCAGTCTGGTGGACCCCAGCCACAAATAAACTTTACAACAGAAGGAGGAAACTCCTGCAAGATAGATCAAAATCCCAAAATAAGAAGGCATCTCTGATTAACATCAGTAAAAAACTGTGCTCCCTCATTAAATCATCCAAGGCCAACTTTGAAAGAAAAATAGCCAGTGACTCTAAGGATAACCACAAGGCCTTCTTTAACTATGTCAAGAGTCTAGGGGCAAACTCTCAGATATGTTCCGAGCTAGTGCATAATGGCCATAAATACACTGAACCAACTGACATTGCCAACATCCTGGCTGACAAGTTCAGTGCAAACTTCACTCCCCCTCTCCACCAAAGGGGCTAGCACCCATCCCAGAAGAATGTGGTGCTCCAGATATCTCAGACACACAAGTAAAGACAGCCCTTGCAAAGGCCAAAAACAGCATCAATGGGACCAGATGCTATCCCAGGTTGTGTCTTACACGAGCTTCAAAATGAACTAACTCCCCATCTCAAATCACTATTCAAACTCAGCCTCTCTACAGGCTATGTACCCAAAGAATGGCATACAACAACAGTCATACCACTCCACAAAGGTGGTGCCACAACTGACCCTGGGAACTATCACCCTATAAGCTTGACTAGCTTGGTCTGCAAAGCCATGGAACGCATTATCATGCAGCTCATTAACAGGGACATTGGGAACCTTCAGACACTGGACCCCACCCAGTTCGGCTTTGTTAAAGGCAGATCTTGCCTCCTGCACTTGGTTGGCTTCTTCGAAACAGTCACCAAGGCCATAGATGAAGGGAAGGTGGTCCACACAGCATATCTGGACCTCGGTAAGGTGTTCGACACCATCCCACACTCAGGAATCATAGACAAACTCACCAGCTTAAATATTAACCCCTATGTCACGAGATGGGTTGCCAATTGGCTCTCAGACAGAACCCACATGGTAAGAGTGGCAGGCGCCATATCTGACTCTAAACCAGTCACAAGCTGAGTCCCACAGGGCTCAGTCCTGGGACGCCTCCTGTTCGGTATATATTTCTCCGAAGTACAGGCAAAGGCGGAGGGACTGTGGCTAACCAAGTTCACAGATGACAGTAAATTGGGTGCAATAATTGACTCTCCAGCTGACACAGGCATCCTGCAAAAGGGTCTCACAGAGACAAATACCTGGTGTCAAAGTCACGGCCTCAAGCTAAATGCCAAAAAATGCATAGTAATCCTATTTGGGAAAAACAAAGTACCTAAAAACTACCACATATATGGGAATCCACTAAGTACAGAAGAAGTAATTAGGGACCTGGGTACCCAAGTAGATAGCATGCTCTCCTTTGATAACCACATAGCCAAAACAGTCAGGAAATCCTTCTATATGGCACACCTGATCACAAAGGGTTTCTCATCCAGATCCAAGGAGGTGATTGCTTCCCTTTACTCCTCACTCATTAGGCCCATAATAGAGTACAATGCCCCATTTGGGATGTACCTCATTAGACACCTGCAACAACTAGAAAGACCGCAGAAGTACCTCACTAAGAGGATTAAGGGCCTTAAACAATTACCCTATGAAGCACGACTAAAAAAGCTCCAGCTCTCCTCAGTCGCTTACCATCTGCTCAGAGGTGACCTATGCCTGACCTATAGGGCCATGTCAAACCCTGAACTAATGGACATGCTTCACCTCAAAAAAAACAAGATTCCTCAGAATCACTCATTCTAGCGACTTGAACCTATACAATAAACAGGACATGCAGGAGGGATAGATTCCTGTCCAGCGACTCCCTTCACTCTGGAATAGAATCCCAATCCATATTCGACAGAGCTCCTCTCTGACCCTTTTCAAGAGAAATCTTGATGAGTGGATGGGTAATCGTAAGTTCTACCCTGGGATCACTTGAGGAGCCCTGTTGACAGAGGCCCAGGTTACTAATCTAATGGGGAGGCAAAAGCCATCACTCTGTGGCTAGGCTTATAAATGCCTATGGGCAGATAGCCTAGTACTTACCTATGAACCTATGAACCTAAGACATTGGTGACCTCCAAACTCTGGACCCGACCCAGTTCGGGTTTGTGAAAGGCAGATCATGCCTCCCAAACCTGATCGACTTATTTGAGGCAGTCACCAAAGCTGTATATAGACTAGGGTAAGGTAGTTCACACAGCCTATCTTCACCTTGCCAAGGCTTTTGACAACATCCCCCATTCTGGAATTATAGCTAAACTCACTAAACTAGGTATAAATCCCTATGTCACAAGATGGGTTGTCAGTTGGCTCACTGACAGAACCCACACTGTAAAAGTTGCAGACTCCAAACCTGACTTCAAACCAGTGACAAGTGGAATACCACAGGGTTCAGTCCTGGGACCTCTCCTGTTTGGTATCTACTTCTCTGAAGTACAGGCTAACATAGAAGGCCCTTGGCTAATGAAGTTCTCAGATGACTGCAAACTAGGAGCCATAGTTGAGTCCCCAAATAATGTGGACATCCTACAGAAGGGCCTCACTGAAACAGATGCCTGGTGTCAGGCCATGACCTCACGCTAAATGCCAAAAAGTGTATTGTCATCCCCTTTGGTAAAAACTCTGTACCATGAACTACCACATAGACGGCAGTCTACTTAATGCCAAATGTGTGATAAGAGAACTGGGGACCCAGGTGGACTGTAGTCTCTCCTTTAATAATCACATCACCACAGTAGTCAGGAAATCCTTCTACATGGCACACCTCATCACAAAAGGGTTCTCATCTAGGAAAAAAGTGGTCATTGTTCCCCTCTACTCGACACTCATTAGACCTATTATAGAGTACAACGCCCCTTTTGGAATGTACCTCACAAGACATCTGCAGCAGCTGGAAAGGCCACAGAAGTATCTCACAAACGGGATTACTGGCCTCAAACAGATGCCTTGCACTGACCATCTGAAAACACTCCAGCTTTACTCCATAGTATATAGCGTACTCCGAGGTGATCTCTGCCTAACATATAAAGCTATGTCAAACCCAAAGATGTTGGACATGCTACACCTAAAGAAATCCCAAACCCTCCGAGCTACACACTCTAGGGACCTAAACCTTGTCACCATAATAAACTGGACATGCTGGAGGGATAGATTCCTGTCCCAGAGACTTCCCATACCCTGGAAAAAGCTAATAATCTATGTCAAGCTATGTTCCTCATTAGTACTCTGCAAGAAAAATCTTGATAAGTGGGTGGGAAATAGGAAATACACCCTGGGGATCACTTCTGTGGCTCTGCTCGACAGGGGCACAGAAGAATGACTTTCTTGAGTGGCAAAAGCCAGGGAACCTTGTTGGCTAGGCTTACTTAGGCCCTTGGGCTGATAGCCTAGTGCATACCTATGAACCTATGAATCTATGAATAATGAGAAGAGGAAGATACTGTATAAACTAACATCAATATAAACAATTTGTCCTGTTAGGCTTTCTTTAATTCAGATTTGTCATTCTTTTTCTGCGCCATTTTTTGGCTTCTTCACCAGTTTTGTCACGTCTAAATTTCATCCATCTTCTTATATCAGGTTGTTGAGTTGTTGAATCACTAAAGTCTGTACTGGGAAATAATTTTCTTTCCCTACCAAACACTCAAAAAACAAGTTTTCTTATCCATGGAGACTCAGTAGTGAGACACTCAGCTGTCCCATTCACCAGGGTGGACAAGGAGAAAGTTACAGTCAGCTGTCTGGTGAAGATTTGCCAAATCATGCATGCACTCAGGTCTCTCAGCAACAAGTACCATTATGACTCTGTCATAGTTCATGTTGGTGCGAATGACCTGAGATGGACCTCACTGTACAATATGAAGAGTCATGGTCAAGCTCTCTGAATACGTGTCCCAGGCAGGTATGCCCCTAGCTTTGAGCAGCATACTACCCTCACCTAGAATGATGCCACAGTCAAGGTCTTGAAAACAACATTACCGATGTGAAATTAACCAGTCAGAACAAAATAATGGTCATGCCACTAAATGCTAGGAGCTTAAACCAAAAACCGCACTCCCTGGAAGCACTTCTATTACTAGAAGATTTAGATGTCTGTGCAGTCACAGAAACCTGGTTTAATGCATCAGAGAGTACCCCAACCCTTCAAGGCTACAATGCCTTCCACACCTTTAGACTGCAAAATGAACATTTGAAAACCAAAGGAGGTGATGTTTCCATCTATATTAGAGATAAATTCACCTCACTTCTAGTTAGACTACACAACTCCATGGAATTACTTCAGGTCTAGGTTACAGTGGATAAGACCCCCATTCAAGTCCTATCCAGTTATAGATAACCCTCCATGGGTCACAACGCCCATGAAGTCTACTTAACTAAACTGAAGACAATCCTAATTTTACTGAACACACTGGTTATGGGGGATTTTAATTATCCCACAATCAACTGGGAAACCTACTCTAGCCCAAACTCACTAGTACAAAACTTCCTTGACTTTGTGAATTCAAATTTCCTGGAGCAAATTGTTCATATCCTGACAAGAGGAACAAACATTCTAGATCTGGTCCTCACCAATAGGTCAGATAGGTACAGTGCAGCAACTGTTGGACCCTCATTAGTTAAAACTGACCACAAATCAGTCACCTTCAAACTGACACTAACACCAGAACTCACAAAGGGTGAAATCAGACTAAAACATTTCACCAAGGCAAACTATACCCTCCTAGGTGAAGGTATAAATGCATTCCAAGCCCCGCTCCAAGCTGAAAATGGTAACTACTCTGAAGCTTACACGAAAGCCCTGTACAATCACTTGCCTAAGTGTATAAACTCAGCTTTACCAGATAGAATCAAAGCCAGAGCTCCAAGTAAAATCAAGCTGCCATGGTGGACATCCAGCATCAACAAACTCTACAATAAATGCAAAAAGTTGCTGTTCAAAAAAACAAAGACAAGGACCCAACAATGGAAAAGCACCCTCATCAGCCTTGATAGGAAAATAAGACAACTTGTCAAATCCTCCAATAGCTCCTTTGACAGAAACCTAGCAAGTACTGCTAGCGGATAGATTTGGTGAAAATTTAACTCTCCCCAACTTATCTCCTCCTAACTTATAAAAAAAACATCCCCCAAACTCCCTCCACAGATCCTCAAAGCCCTGTCCAAAGCAAGGAACACAGCCTCTATGGGACCAGATGACATCCCAGGCTGTCTTCTAAACAGGCTAAAACATGAATTAGCATCACCACTAAGTACCCTTTTCAATCATGGCCTAACCACAGGCTTTATTCCTGTGGAATGGAGAAGAGTTACCATTATTTCCCTCCACAAAGGTGGCCTAGCAACATTCCTGGGGAATTAAAGACTCATAAGCCTGGCCAGCCTCATCTGTAAGACCATGGAATGTACCATTATGAACCTCACAAATAAAGACATAGGTGACCTCCAAACCCTGTATCCTACCCGATTCTGCTTCATGAAGGGCAGATCCTGCCTGCTAAATCTGGTGGATTTCTTTGAAAGTGTGACCACGGCCATTGATTAAGGCAAATCTGTGCAAACAGCATGCCTTAACTTGGCAAAGACGTTTGACACATTCCCAAATTCAGGCATTACCAATAAACTTAGCAAACTGAATATAAACCCCATTGTTGTAAGATGGGTTGCCAACTGGCTCACAAACTGGACACACACTATCAAAGTGGGTGACTCCACACCAACCAGCAGACCTGTTACCAGGAGTGCAACAGGGATCAGTGTTGGTACCCCTACTGTTTGGTATGTACTTCTCAGAAGTTCAGGTCAAGACTAAAGGGTTGCGGCTGACCAGTTTCACAGGTGACTGCAAACTAGGTGCAAACACTGAATCCCCAAATCATGTCAGTATACTCCAGGATGGTTCCACACAGACCAAAGACTGGTGTATTAGCCACAGTCTCAAACTGAATGCAAAGAAATGCCTCATCATTCCCTTCAGCACAAACAATGTCCCTTCACACTATCAAATCAATAGCAATACCCTAAGTGCTCATGAAGTGATAAGGGACCTGGGATCACAGGTTGACTGTGACCTCAACTCTAACCACCATGCATCTACCATTGTAAGGAAAGCTTTCCATGTAGCTCATTTGATTAGAAAAGGCATCGCCTTGAGAGCAAAAGAAGTTATAACCCCCCCATACTCTGCACTTATCTGGCCCATAATTGAGTATAATGCCTCATTCGGTATGTACCGTACTAAGCACCTACAGCAATTAGAGAGACCTCAGAGGTTTCTAACAAAGAAGATCAATGGCCTTCAGCATGTGCCTTGCACGGACCAATTAAAATCTCTGTCACTATCCTCTGTATTGTATAGACTTCTGAGACGAGACTTATGCCTGGCCTACAGAGCAACCTAAATCCCAAACCTAACAAACTTACTGCATATTTGTAAATCAAATGGGTCTAGGGCCACCCATTCTATCAACTTAAATATGGCCTATGACTTAAATAGGACATGCTGAAGGAGCAGATTTATCTCCCAGTAATTGCTATGTCTTTGGAACAGGCTACCAATTCATCTGAAACAAAGCACCTCTATGACATTCTTCAAGAGAAACCTGGATGAGTGAATGGGGTACTGTAAATTCTTACCAGAGATAGTGCATACAACCCTCCTGGGCATGGGCAGTCATCACTAAATGCAATCTTGGGTATTGACTAATACCTCTATGGTATTAAATTGGGTTGAAACGGCAAGGCTTAAAATGACCTCCGACTTGATAGCCTAGTAATCTATGATTCTATGAACACTGCTTCTGCCCACATCACTTTACCAACACTCCTTAATTTCTGTCCTCACATTAAGCAGCACCATAACTTGGCAAACTTCTCTCAAAAGTATTCCTTGTCCTGTCCACAGCCTTTGATATGGTGCTCCATCCTAAACTTATTAACAGGCTCTTCTACTTTGATCTAGACTGTTCTTCCATGTCATGGTTCTCCATTTACTTATCTGACAGACACCAGACAGTCAAATAGACTGCTGACATTTCAACATTTCTTACTTCCTATATCTGTTGGGGTTTCAGGAAGCTCCATCCTAGAACCAGTCTTATTTAATATTTTCATTAGTGACTTACACAAATCAACCAAAAATGTCTCTATCATACAGTATGCGGATGATTCCACACTCATCTCTTTGCTAAAACTATTGAAAAATTACAGCAACTAACACAGGAATCCCTTCTCTTTGTAGAGGCTTGACTCTACAACTCCAAAAAACAAACTTCCAATCTTTTCTCCAAAAACTTTCCAAGAGAACAGACCCAGCTTCACCATAATCCTCTCCAAAAACACAAAATTGAAACTTTCATACTTCAAGCTGTTAGGAGTTATAATTGGTGAAAATATGAAATTTGATCTCCATATAAAAGAAACAGTCAAAAAAAAAAAAAACACATCAAAAACTTGGTCTCCTCTACATAATTAACCCATGTTTAACCAAAGAGGCAAAAGTACATATTGCCACAGCATACCTACTTCCAACCTTTGTGTACAGGGCCCAATACTTACCAGTTTATAAACCACCCAAGTGAAACTACTAGAACAGTGCTGTAACCAAATAGCAATATTCTCAGCATGCCAACCATACAGGTCACACCATTGCTTAGCCCTAAGAAGCTCATCTGGTTAGAGCTCACGAACTGCTTGTCTTACTCTGAACTGAATATGACACATATTCTAATCCACAACCCTGAAAAATGCCCACACTTGGCCAGTATTCTTACTCAGAATATTCCAAATATAACCTTACGATCGAGTGAGAAAGATTTACTGTGACCATATCATCTAACCCAGCAGGTGACTCTCTATTCTCATGCCATTCTTTTCCCAACAAGTGTAGACTCATCACAGAAATCCTTTAAAAAATCCTAAAATGCATCTGATGGATAATTGGACTTGCTGTTACTTCACCACTGGATAAAATATCATTTCTTCTCACTTAATCCTTTGCTAACTACAGTTTCCTTTGCTTTTAACTCCAGCTGATAGTCTGTGCTTTCTCTTTCATTACTACATCATCTCATCTAGCTATTTAATATCCATATTCCTATTTCTCTTATTCACCTTGTGATGTATAATCTTTCTCAAGTCACTATTTAAGGTGTACTCATACTGTTATTGTACATTTTGCTGAATGAATGCTGCTCATATGTAATTATAAACTGTAGAATTTTATGTATATTTTCTGCTGCACAGCTGTTTGAAAGTTGTATTATAAGATTTTACTTGTTTTATGTAAATTCATGTAGAGCCTTTTTTCACTGGGCCTTTGCTGAAAAAAGTCTATACCAAGTAGAATCTTCCCAGTAAACTAATGTACATAAATAAATAAATTAATAAATTAAAATCCTGCGTAAGTAACAGGGCATAATTTATCTATAAATTATCATCATCATGAAAAGCATTACGTCATCCAAGGATTAAGAAGTCTGTTATTTAATTAATAAACTATTCTATCAATATTCAGGAAATAGAAATCACATTCTTAAAACACTTCTGCTTATTCAGGTTTCATATAGTTTTCCATTGTTGCTTTCATAACCTTTATTTGTTTTGTCTTGAAGGGTCTCATCTAGATCTCACTTCACTATTTAACACAGAATCAGAATTTGAGCTAGTTAGCTACTTGTCTAACACAGCAGATCTACTTCACAAACCAACAAATGTTGATACTAAACCTATAAGGGGAAATGTTTTATATTCATCAGGCACACTGTGCTCACCCCAGCAGCCTCCAACCCTCCCTGTCTCTTCAGGTTTCAGATGTCACTCAGCATGATGCCACTTTCAGCTTGAAATCCCTTTCAGAAATCTCATATCCCAGTACATACTATCATTATAGTCAAAGTCAAATCATCTCATAATAAAATCAAAAAAATATACAAATGCACTTCAGAGAAATGTATTGCCTTTTTATATTGCAGTGTAGACCATGTGTGGTTACCTCTTTCTTTCCCACACCATTCCTCATTCACACACCATCTGTTCTTCTTGCTAAGAAAACATCAATATATTTACCAGTTTATTTTTCAGTGCTTTACTGACTCATACCCAAGGAAAGTCCCCTCATCATTCTGTTTTATTTCTTTCTCTTTATTCTCCTTTTGACTATCTCTTTTATCTCATCATTCTGCAGTTCCTAGATGTGTCTCATATGGACCTTTCCTTCCTTAAGACAGTCCTCTACTGGTCTTCAACCTTCCTTGTTATACCTGTGTTCTGCTAGACTCTGTATTACTTCTGACAAAGCAGTACCTTCTTCCTGTTCCTTGTCTATGCCTCTGTTAACTTCATCATGTACTATATTTTTTGTGCATCTAAGACCTTTTACTTGAGGGCAGTTTGCAGGGGGACATGACATGGAGGATCACCCTCATTCTTGCCTTCAACACTTTCATGCCAGATGGCCTTCTTTCTTTAACTTCGGATTGCCTCTTTTAAGACATGTGTTCAGGAAAATATTAATAAAGTATTTATTTGCTTCAGCATGGGATGCAGTGCTTTCCCTTTAGCCATGTTGCCCTTTAGTCTTTGTAGGGCAGATGGTCAGGATAAATATTTGAGGTATTTTAGTTTTTCTTGAGCAGCTAAAATGCTAGATGAAGGTAGACAGTATGCACCATTTTACCTTCATTCCTTACCTTGGTGACTTTCTTAAAGAAGTCTACCAGATTCAGTGGGCATGACCTGCATTTGACAAAACTAAACTGGCTTTAGTCCAGTGTCTCATCATTGTTAATCATTTCCATCCATGATAATTCTTTCTACGCTTTGCATATGAGACTGGTCAGACTAAAGGTTCTGTAGTTCCTAGGATCCATTGATGGTCTACCCTTCTGCAAAGGGATAACTGTTGCAGTCTTCCATTCATGTGGCATGTAGTATGTGTGTAGGCTGTGGTTGAAAGGTAAAACCAGTGAACCAGGATCATATTTCAGGCTGTTTAGGTGGCATGCTGGGATATTATTGGGGCCCATTCAAGCTGTATTCATGGCCTTTGAGAATGAATCTTAGACCATCTCCTTACTGGTAGTTGTAGGGATTATGTTAGATGGTATTTCTTGGTGAGGGTGGAGAGGTGGCTGGGGGTGGGGAGTTGGAGCTGAATTTGTGATTGAGAAGATTTGCTATATGTCCAGTACCATGAATGTGACTCCATTTACAAAAGAGTTTGGCACACTGTTGTGTGCTACCTTTGAGGCTTCAGACATAGCTAAAGAAGGGCTTATAGTTGCCTTGGTCTGGAATGCTATCTTTACCTCAAAATTTGGTTTGTTGGACTTTTAGTCCTCTTAGCTGTCTATTCAGTTTGATGAGAGGTTTTTATCTATTGTGGTGCTGCTATAATTTTAGCTATAACTTTTTTTTTTCTTTTATTGTACAGCCTGTTTAATTTTCAGTTCCATCAGGGTATGTTTTTTTAGCTAGATTTGGCCTTATTTCTGATAGGAACAGCAGCTTCTGTGCAGTCATTGACATGGCTGTACAGAGCTTCTGTTAATAATTCTGCATAGGGTTTGAAGGGGCTTGAAATTTTGACAGGTTTTCATTTAATAAAAGGTAGTTTGCTTTGGAATAGTTTCTGTTACAGGGTTTGCTAGGTTACAGAACTGATTTTTATTTCAAAGGAGACTACTTTGTGGTCTGACCTTACCAGACAGAACATGACACTGCTGTGGGGGTGGTGTAAAATTCTCCCATATTTGTGAGTAACACGTCCTATATATTTTTACCTCTAGTCTGTATATGTATAAACTGGTCCAGGGTGTTTGTGTTTACAAAGTCTAGGAATCTCTGCACCTGCAAATTTGGGGTCATGCAGAATTCTCAATTTATAAAGAGATAATTAAAGTCCCCCATATGTATGATATTTGGTTGAATGGTGAGTGCTTCTAATAGGTATAAGTATGAGTTATGGGTTTCATGGCATATATATATATATATATATATATATATATATATATATATATATATATATATAGGGGGGACCTATAGCTTGCTAGGATATAGTATAAAACTTTGTTTTTGTTAATCTGGAAGTGGAGGAATTCCAGTATGTCACCCTGTTAAACCAACCTAAGGGTATGCTTGTTACTGATGTAGGTTGAGACACCTCCATCTTCACTCCCTGTCGGTGTAGTTTCTGGTCTAAATGTGTGGAAGGCACTGAAGTCTTGCACTTACTTTTTTGCATAGAATTGATGAATTGTTATACATTAGTGAAATATACCAATCATTACACACCAGGAGACTCCATCTTTAGTAACATTAGTACATTAGGTCTATATACAATAGCATCTCTTAAACAGTTTATAATACTATTAATTCAAATCTGAAACAGACATTGAAGTCTCCAGATTTCTTAATTAGAAATCAACGCCACAATGGCTTTTCAGACATCACTCAAAAACACTTAAAATATTTGGGAAAATGCTGGAATTTCACTGGTGATGTATCTTTTTATCAGTTTATAGTAATTACCTCTCAGTATTTTATATTCATGCTAGAGTGCATGCTGTGTCCAAACAGTTGGTCCTCTGCTCGCTGTCAGCCAAGCAGTAGAGGATAATTATCATCTTAGGCAAGCAGAAGAATAAACTAATGAGGTTTCCTGAAGAGTTACACATAACAGTGCCACATTATTTTATGCAAGCTGATTATTAGCAGAAGTCTTATCACCCATTTCAGTCTAAGTTATTTATGCTTAATTTCACTGGAGTTGTTGTTCATGCTTGCATTTAACAGAGTTGTGACAGTAACTTCTTTGAATACGTTTGACCTACTGAAAAGATAATGAACTCATACCTGAAAGTAAAAGAAAATGCTTCATAAAAAATGTTGAATGTCACAGAGAACTTGTATTCACATTGCTTGCTGTATATTCCTGTAGGGGTGGGATTTTTCTGAGATCTTCCCCTTGAGATACCTGCAGGCCATGAAGGTTGGCCCCTGCCATTTTTGTTCGCGCCTTGTCGGAATGTTTATAAATTTAGTTGTCTACCATTTTCTATGAGACTATATTAAAGTTAAAAAGGGCCACACTTAGAAAATGAATATGGCAAAACCTGGTTCTGATATAGCAGTCAGGATGTTGTATTTTGCAGCCAGCTCCATGATGTAGAGGGAGAAAACCCTGACTACATCACTGACGCCCAAAGTTCGATTAATAGCGTGAGTGCTGTATAAGCTAGCAGGTGATGTTATGAGTGAGTGGTCACTGCCAGACCACCCTTCCTGGCAGGACGGAAGAGGGTCTGGCTTACCACACAGGTGACACTTACATGGAACATTGGGTGTTCATCTAGTGGTGTTTCAAAGTGACTGAGTCTGTGTTATCATTAGTCACACTATGTAGCCAGGAAACTGGCATGTGAAGGTTTGCTCTGCCTCAGAAGGCAGTAACTGTGGACTTAGAGGAGCTGCTGGGGAGATGCCCCTAAGAACCTCAGGACAAGCAATCTGGCCCACTGTCTGCCACCCAACCTTCACCAGGGAATGGAGGGCTAATAAGGATTCAAAGCCAAGAACAAATGAGCTCTAAGTCTCTTACCTAGTCTGCAAATACAAAGATGTAATGATGTTTTTGTAGGGAAGAGAGCAGATCAGCAAACGTTATCTTTAATTTCAGAGGTTTAGATATTCTGCTTTGTAACATTCCTGAAGTTCAGTCTTTATTCCTTTTAGTGTACTTAGTTCTACCTTTTTACCTTTTTGTTGCCTTTTGAATATGCAACACTGTATAAGATTTAAGGTTACAAATATCTTAGTGTTATGGTGTCTGTCCTTAAGGAAATAGCTTTTTAGTATTAAGAGGACAATTAGAGTAGTAGCAAAAAATACACATGGTGCCACAACATAATTGTTTATAAAGAGACATAGTGCACTGTCATTTATATGTGCCTTCATGTATACTTATACAACTCCTCATTTACTTCCAAAAAATATTCATGCCTGTATGCTAATAGCAATTTTGTCACTCCATTTCTAAATTTTATATTTTGTACAGTGTGATTGCCCATCATTGGCATTCTCACTCATAATTCTTCTAAGTGGCCATTCATTATGATGTCCTTGTTCCAGCTATAGAACATGAATGTAGGCTTTGTTGCACTTTGGCAAGAAAAAGTTTTAAAATTACTAACAAGAATATGCATGCTGTCTTTTTGTCTTTTTTTTTTTTTTTTGATGGGCAGGGAGAGCCATCAGGTATGTAAAATTTGCTATCATTTCTTAAGAAGGACCTCGCCAATGCATTTCAGAAATGTTGTGCTAATCCCAACTTGCTGGTTTGCTTGTTTGTTGCAGTACTTTAAGCAAAGGTTTTACTATGCTTAATTTAAAAATAGTAACATTTAATGCAATATTTCAAATAATTTGGCATAGGAAGTCATTATTATAGTCAAAATAATTAATCGGGAACAAGTTATATTAATCATCTGGAACGTCTTGTAAAGTGGCTGTCCCCATACATTTGTCAAACAATTACAGTTATGTGCAGTTCTAATTATTCACATTGGCATCTAATTTAATTTTGAAATCACAGAGATCTTGAACTTTGTGTACAATGTCAGTCAATAGTCTCTTGTAAGCACGAGGAAGAACAATAAGTAGAACATTAGTTTTTAAATTTAGAATTATAACTAATGCACCTTGTTTTATTTAAAATGTAGCTTGTTGACAAAACTGCTAATGTACACTTAGTGTGTGTGTGTGTGTGTGTGTGTGTGTGTGTGTGTGTGTGTGTGTGTGTGTGTGTGTGTGTGTGTGTGTGTGTGTATATATATATATATATATATATATATATATATATATATATACATATATATATATATATATATATATATATATATACATTTTGAATAGCCTTAACTTTCTCATAGGATTCACTGTGTTAGAGACTATAATACAGATTTTCAAATTATCCAACTAAGATTTTCTTTTTAAAACTCCTTCTGTTTATTTAGCTTATTTTCTTCCTTTTATATCCGAGTGTTGGCTTCTGTTTCGGTATTTATTTCTCTTGCATTTGCCTGCTGCATAGAAAATACTGCAGACTTTCCATTTTTAAGGTTAATGGGTGATGGTGTGTACAAAAGCAACATACTGGCAACCAAACACTCCCTGGTAGGAAAGCTTCACTGGCACCTGTCAAACAGGAAATGGGGTATGAGTGACAGCCTGCGGTAAACCTTAATCACACGATCTGTGACAGCCAGCTGTAGGGGAAGCAGTATTTGGGCCAGGTTGAAGCCAACATTAAATCAAACTGCCTCAGTTCATTCCCAATGAGGAAACGTTGTCTCATTCAGTTTTACCTTCTCAATATTGCTGCTACCTTCTTGGAATGAGTATTTGCAGTACACATAAAACTGTGCATGAATGTAATATATCCTGACCTGCACCTGACTACAGACAGCTTGTTACCTCTGTCTTCTGATGTATAATTGTTTACCATCTAGAATTCATTTTTTTTTTTGCATGAGTAATATGCATTTGTGCAGTCCTACATCCAGGTCTGTATAAAATCGCAGTCAAATGAATACATGCAGCTATATACTTTATTTGGGCACATACATTTTGAAACTGATGTGTGACAACACAGCATGTTACTTTACAGACTCCACAATTTTGATTCAGACATGCATATTACCTTAGGGTGAAACAGGTGCATTTATTTTTAAAGGATATTTTATGATGTTGTTAAGAAGTGTGATGAAGGGAAAAGGCTATGCAATATAAACTGTATATTTTGCAAGTGCAGAAATCTGCATAGTGGTGTATGAGGCCAAAATAATGAACTTTATTTTTATTGTCTTGCAGCTATAATTATAATCTTAGGATGAAATGAACATATGTTCTTGGTTGTGGTTCAATATATATCTAGCTGTCTACCTCTCTAAGGGAAGACAATAACACAGTAAGGTAAAGCCTGAAATTAATTTTTGCAACACAATGTACTCTCGTACAGTGTATACAGAATCAGGAACTAGACCCTCTCTGTAATGGAAAGATTCACCCTGTTCATTATTTTTATACTGTTAAGCAAATAACTTGCAAGTTTTAAAATGTATGCAGACACAAACTCATGTCTGTTTAATTTATTGTTTAACTAATTGTATAAGAGTGCGTATGTTCAAATACAGCTGATATCTGTTGTCAACTAGATGACTGTCTGCCAATGATGCATTCATAACTGAAGTTTGGTAACAAACCAATTTGTTCATGGACATCTTCAGGTGGGGGTTAGGTAGAAACCGTAATGAGATTAAGAGGGTAGGGGAAGAAAGTTATTGCTGAGGGATGAAAGGATTAAATGGGAAAGTAGGATGACTGGGAAATGAGATAAGTGTAGGGAGGGGCTTAATGGGTTTTAGGTGAGTTAGTGTAACTGGGTAAGGAATCACATTTTGGCATGAACAAGGCATGGTTTTGGGAGTTGCTAAGGGGTACAGGTTGTGGTTTGTTTGATTTGCCAGATGCAAAGTAAAAAAAAATGAGGGGTGAAGTGTTGGGGCAGGGGTGGATTAAGGATGTCATGGAGCTCATTGTGCTCCTGAATTTTTCATATTTTGAGGGGAATGGCTTTACCGTATTGGCTGGCAGGATGGATGGAAGAATGTTTGGAGGAGGGCTGTACAAGATAGAAGGATGTCTGTAGAACAGATGTTACTATCTGGAGTTAGTAAGGTTTAGTAGGAGAAGTTGGAGGGTAAACAGTTAATTTTCATTTGGGAAATAGGGTAGTGGTATGAGTCTTTCATGTTGTCAAGGCAAGGTGTGTTAGTCTGGCTTCAAATGATCAGTTGCTGTACAGGATTTTGGGCAGTTTATAATGGGAAGGAATATGGTAGAGCATTACAGACTTTGTTAAATTGTGTTTAGGCTGGGGAACAAGGTAAGGCAGTTCAGCTGGTCAAGGTGGCTCTAGCTGTGATTGGTATAGCTGCACAAATGACAGGGTTATGTGACTTTACTAAATCTCGGACAGTGGGTCATATGTTTGAAAGGTTGGGTAGGTTGGATAGTGAGAAGACTGGCAGACTATGGCTATTGACAAAACTGAGTTTGTTGTGAGGTTTGGCACTGGTAAATGAAGGTTCATTGGGTTATAATCTAGGGGGTAATATCTTTATGGATGTATGGAGTTCATTATGAGGGTGGTGCATTGGTCAGCAAAGGCTATGTTGGTCAGCGGGTAATTTGCTTTATAATAGATAGTGAGTACGGTGGTGGATTACTATTAAATTGATCTGTTTGAAAAGGAAATCTCATTTTGGTCATTATTATATCCTTTGAGTGGCAAAAGTATGCTGCATTTAGGCAGGATGACATGCAGTTGGGCTTGCATGGTTTGGATGGCATTGGGCTTTTCATTTTTAGTGGTACATTTGGTAGGTAATGACCAGGGAATAATTACAAAATTACCATTTGTACCTAGTATAAGTGAAGATATGTTTGACAAGCACATTTTATTTTTATTGATGAATGTCTGTCATGTAGAAAAAAAAAAATTTTGATAAATAACAGAAAGCCTTGTGTAATATATTAACTTTGGAAATCAATATAAATAAGCAAGCAGCTTAATTAATTGTTAAAAATAGTAGTACACAGTACAGAAAAGAAAGAATTCAGAGGAAAATCTATAGCCATATGAAAACTAATGTGTGTACATGGATATATATACATGCATGCGTGTATCTATCTGTGCATGCAAGTATTTGCATATATGCATGTGTGTGTGTGTGTGTGTGTGTGTGTGTGTGTGTGTGTGTGTGTGTGTGTGTGTGTGTGTGTGTATGTGTGTGTGTGTGTGTGTGTGTGTGTGTGTGTGTGTGTGTGTGTGTGTGTGTGTGTGTGAGTGTCTGCATCTGGGCATGTATTATGAGTGTGTATGTGTGTGTATGCATGTGTGTGTGTGTGTGTGTGTGTGTGTGTGTGTGTGTGTGTGTGTGTGTGTGTGTGTGTGTGTATGTGTGTGTGTGTGTGAGTGTCTACATCTGGGCATGTATTATGAGTGTGTATGTGTGCGCATGCATGTGCGCCAGTGTGTGTGTGTGTGTGTGTGTGTGTGTGTGTGTGTGTGTGTGTGTGTGTGTGTGTGTGTGTGTGTGTGTGTGTGTGTGTGTGTGTGTGTGTGAGTGTCTGCATCTGGGCATGCATTATGAGTGTGTATGTGTGTGTATGCATGTGCGCCAGTGTGTGTGTGTGTGTGTGTGTGTGTGTGTGTGTGTGTGTGTGTGTGTGTGTGTGTGTGTGTGTGTGTGTGTGTGTGTGTGTGTGTGTGAGTGTCTGCATCTGGGCATGCATTATGAGTATGTATGTGTGCGCATGAATGCGCGCCAGTGTGTGTGTGTGTGTGTGTGTGTGTGTGTGTGTGTGTGTGTGTGTGTGTGTGTGTGTGTGTGTGTGTGTATCTATATGCATATGTATATGTGCCCTTTCTTGATTTGTGAGTTGTCATGCTGCAAGGGCTTTGTATCAATTATACTGAGACACACCAACCATAGTGGGCAGCAATATTTTGGGACAGTGTTTGCAGCATCACATTTTAATGAAAACTGTAATGACAGTAATGTTATTTGCAGGGGAAAAAGGACTGACAACTTACTTCAGTATATTGCCATGAAAACCCTATGAATGGAGAGTGACATGAAAAGTAATTGTGATAAAATGCTATCAGGTGAGGCCGTCTGGACAGAAAGCATTCAATGAACAACTGAGGTAGAGCAGAATAACCTTCTTTGTAAAACCAGTATGTACAACATGAGTGGATTAAAATCTTCAGGGGTATTAAACTGCTACTGCTGCTGCTGTGAATGAAATGGGGCTAGACGCTGCAAAGATGCCCTGCATATTCTGACATGGAACATATGAACTGTGAATAAAGGAATGCTTGCTGTAGTCTAGAATGAAATGGGAAATACACTGCACGATCAGCTGGGTATTAGTGAACTGAAATGGACTGATACTGGACAGTTCAAATCAGATGAGCATGTCCTATGCTCTGTCAAATAATTAAGCAGAAATTAAGTCACATTTATTACCGAGATGAAGCTTGCAGGAATTGTAATGAAATACAGTGCAGTCAGTGAACGTATAATAACTAGATTTCAAAGATGTGTACCTATTAACATAACAATAACTCAGATATATGCTGCAAAAACTGAGTTAGTAGAGAATGAAGTTAATCAGTCTGACAAGCAAGCACAGGGTGAAACTGACAGAACATCAAATCAAGATGATGATCATGGGAGACTGACAAAAGAAAGTTCTGAACAAAAAACAAGGTCAAGTGATTGGAAAGTATTGACTTGATAACAGAAATGAAGTGGGAAAAGGTCTGATATTTTTTGTAAGGCTAGACAGAAACTCAGTAAAAAGTGATCTAGAAAATACACCACCTGCGTTCTGACCATGCAAAATCTGTTTACTACATTAGGCAAAAATGCACACTGCCAGAAGTGTTGTAGGAATCCATCCATCCACAACCCCTTTTCTTATTTTTTGCACATGGAATTGAGGTGCCACTTCAATACTGACAATCATGTAGAGCCAAGGTTTACACCACTGGGAAGCTAGTCCTTCTATGTTAGTTCTTCCACACCATACACTCACACTCACACCTATGGCCAATTTAGAGTGTCTAATCTGCCTACTGCATGTCTTTCGAATATGAGAGGATTGAGCACCCAGCGAAAACAACGCAAACACAGAGAGGACATGCAAACGCCACACAGAAGTAACCCCAGCCAAGAATCAAACCAGGGATGCTTTTCTCTCAGATGACAATGGCATATGTTGTGCAACTGTGCCGCCCAACTGAAAAATTATAGGAATATGTCATGAAAATTGTATATGATGAAGACAGTAAAAAATTTTTGGTGAAAGTAAAAAAGCTAAAATGGTCTGAAGAAAAAATATCTGGGACCTTAAATACTACTCATTAATGTAAAGATGCCTAAACAGAGGAGATAGAAAGGCAGTTGTTGAGTTTATCCAAAATTTCCAGTGTGCTGCCAGATAAGGCAAAGAGAAGCACTACAACTACATGTGTAATCAGATGGAACCAAAAATACTAGCAAAGAAAAAGAGTGGCTTTATAAATCTATGAGACTCAAAGAGGAAATTCCAGCAATGAACTGAAATGTCAAAAGATGCTCAATAATCTGTGCTGAATGATGCTGTGGAGTTTAACAAATTTTAGAAACATGGGAAGAAGTAGAAGCAACAATGAAAGCTTTACCACAGAATAAAACACCAGGCATGGATGGCGTACCCATTCATGCTTGATTATATTCAGGTGGCGCTATTACATTACAAGGCTTGGCCATTAAATTTGGAATAGAGCATTATCGTCAACTGAATGGAAAATATATATACATACACCAGTCTTGAAGAAAGGTGATTCAACTGGAATTATTGCATAATTGATCTGATCGCTCATGCTAGCATTTTTTTCAATTTTATTTCATGGAGATTGAAACTAGATGAAAGCAAGATTCAGGAAGCAGGGAAGAAGAAGAGGCATCATCACATATATGAGATAGATCTTTGAAAAGGGAAGACAATATTAAAAGGCTATCTGCATGTGTCTCATGAGTTAAACCAAGGCTATTGACTATGTAAGTCATGAAAATCTCCATGCTATATTGGGAAGTATGGTTACATCAAAGCAACTGCTAATCTTCAAACACAATGTTTGCATTGGTTAAGAAGCAACAGTTTGAGCAGAACAAGTGGAAACAGAATGCTTTAGAGTTAGTAAAACTCTACACCAAGGCAAAGTGTTTTCTCAGTAACTGTCTCATTTATATGTAGGAAAAATCATTATAGAAGCAGAACTGTATGCAAAAAATCAAGTGGTTAAAGCTGGCGAAAGAATTATCAACAGCCTTCACTACACTGCTGAGCATATATTACTGGCAGAAAGTAAAAACAGTATATGAAATATTTACTCATCAAGATTAAACAACATAGTATGAAAAATCATTTGCACCTTAACACTATGAAGGCAAATATCTTGACAGCTGTTGAAATCAATAAATCTATTGCAAATTCAGGAACTCCAACAATAAATCACTTGTGGCAGAACATCCATGAAAAATCTAGATTCAAATGCAAAGATCCCTGTGATTCAGAAACACAACATGCATGTTCATACAGTCCGCAGTTATTTATACTTTGGGTATGACATGGCTCTGTGGTCATTAATGACTAATAAAGCAAAAGGCTGTGTACAAACTACAGCTCATTAAGAATCCTGTTTGCAGCCTGAGATGGGCCTTCATTGAGAACAACATGAACCACTAGTGGTGGCTGACGGATACAGACATAAATTCTATGGTACACGACACTTGTATGTGTGCCAGTGTAGCTCAGTGCACTCATGCAAACACGGAAGTGATCAGCTAGGGAAAGAAGTTATTATTAAGAAAACACTCACAGTGTTATGAAAATCTATTTCTTGGCCAAATTAAATGGTGGAATGGGATTATAGGATAGTGTATAAAAGCAGGAAACAAGCAGTGGGAGGGACATATTGGAAACTGGTAAGGAATGAATAGGATAGGGGTGGGAGAATAAGGTAATAAGTATTTTTGAGGGAACAGGTGCTTGTTTTATATATTTCAAGAAGCTTACTTCTCAACCTGCTATCTACACACGTATGGAGAAATCCATAAATAATAATTGGCAAGTGACCAAAACGAGGGATACGTTTTTAAAAATATTACAACCATTTCCAGACATCTGTCTGTGACCCAGGGCAATCACTAACCATGTCAGTCAGTGTCATGTAGTCTGTTGAAGTCCACTCCCTTTGGTCACTGCTTCACGTCCTCCAGTTGTACATCTAGTTATCACTGCCCTATAGTGGTTTGCACATCAGCCTATGAACATACTGCAGTAGTAAGCATAGCTTCCCTACACCTCTTCCTGTTATCTGCCTACCTGGTCCCATATATTCCTAAGCACACTTTGTTACAGTCCTCTTCTTATAATACATTGTCATTGCTATGGAAGGGGAGGGGGTTTGTTATCATATCCCTTGTGTCCTGCACTTCCCTAGGTGAAAAGTACCAATAGCATGCCCCATCACCACACCTGGACATGGTATTGCCATGCCACTGTGCTAGGATATATAAAACCATGTTTTTTTTTTCTTTCACTGTTTATTTTTCCAAGTCCACAGAGTTACTATGAAAAGTCATGTACTCCACAGTTTTTTATTTGTAAGCGTTCTCACAAAAAGGTGCTCACTCATTATATAATTCTAATAAGGGTGCTTAGCAAGATTAATGAAGCAATTCAGTGCCTGTGTCTCTGCATTGTAACCACTAGCAATGCTTGGCACAATGTCATGGAAGCACTGAATACTGTGCTCATCCACACAGCCTGTGTAGAACCATAGCACCACTACACTGTGCTAGGGACACTTGTTCTCTTTTGCAGTGCTGTGTTGCACATCATATGATTACTTAATGTGCAGCCATGTGTCTGGGACGACCATTTTGCTCATCAAGTATACCAGCTTGATGGGACATTGCTTCCTTTAGCACTCTAAATTGTAGGGCTCAAGCATGGTGTGCCTAGAAGGGCACAGGAACATTACTGAGCAGGTGTTGAGACAGTATAATCTCTATTTGTGCAAGGGTAACAGCTAGTGAGCTTGCCAGGATAGTGAGTCATACTAATATTCTAGTGAGCAGTGGGAACATCTGTACACCTCCTGGCAACACTACCAGCCTCTGTCATGGGAATCAGAGGTTAGGAAGACAGTGCTTGATATGACCATAAGTATTTATTTTATTAATGTGTCCTCTTCCTATTTTGTTACCTAGTGTACGTATTTACTGAGATGTGCATACTTTGTTTTACAACAGACAAGGAGAGCTTAACATGGTAGCACAAGTTGCAGGAGGCAGGAAGAAGTCTTCCAGTATTGGGGTACATATTCCTTGTGTGCCCTTACACCATGTAACCACACTTGTATTTGTACCATATGTGTGTACTAATATTTTTATTGTTTCTCTGCAGATCCAGTTGTGGTAGAGGTTGAGGGGCTGGGTCACCAGTAAACACCAGGTCTGCTGCTTCACAGGGTGCTGGTAGTCACCCTGCTGAGATGTGACCTAGTAGGACTGTCTGTTGGCCTCCTTGACTACATCTCAGGACAAGGACTTAGGCATCTTTTCTGGCAGTAGTCCAAAAGGGTCTCCAATCATATCTCAGTGTCAGTTGCAGAGGCTGGTGCAATCCAAGGGGCATCAGTAATGGAATGCCTGTTTTAACACCATGGAATACCTTCTGGCATGACTCATTAAGCACAAGAGAAATGGGTCACTGACCAATGGGCTACAAGAAGTCCAGAATGCCCACAAGATCAGTCATGGAGGTGTTTGATTACTGGGTATTACCCTCTGGGCTGGACTGGCATATATCCATGACTGCTGCCTTGTCACAATCCAGTTGTTACTCTCCCCAATGTGTCATTTCACACTCCTTGTTCATAATCCAAATCTGCCCATTACTAGTTATCCATTCTCTGTCTGTTTGTGTCTGTTCACTTATGACCCTACACATATATACATTTTATGTATATCCTACCTCTGTGTACATACATATATATGTCTGTGTGTGTATATGCATTTTATGTTCATGTGTCTGCTGCTACTACCTTTTCTTCTTCCTCTGTCGCTTCCACGTGGGTTTTTGCTGCCTTCCCCATTTACTCTTCTTTATATATTGAAAATGGCACTTTCTCTACAGCATGTCATACTCATATTAAGAGAATGGGGGTAAACTTTACATCAGCGCCCTGAAAAAAGGAGCGTTCTCCAGCAGGGTATTAATGTAGAAGTAATGCTCACTGCAAAATGTGTCCACCACTTCACAGCAACCGTGGAGCTCGGACAGAAAAAAAATAATGGCTGCCATTATTTTACACTTGCTTAGCAGTGCTTCTGCTGTTTACTAAGTGTAAAATGTGAAAAAAAGAAGAATGAGTCTGTGTGTGTGCGTGTGTGTGTGTGTGTGTGTGTGTGTGTGTGTGTGTGTGTGTGTGTGTGTGTGTGTGTGTGTGTGTGTGTGTGTGTGTGTATGAAAAAAGAGAGACTGAACAGTGGAATCAATCAAGCTGTTATTTTACACTCATTAAGTAGTACTTTTGTTGTTTAGGAAGTGTAAAAACAAAATAAATAAACAGAAAAAAGTGTATATATGTGTATGAGGGTATGCATGCATGAAAGCAGAAGAGACTGTGTGTGTGTGTGTGTGTGTGTGTGTGTGTGTGTGTGTGTGTGTGTGTGTGTGTGTGTGTGTGTGTGTGTGTGTGTGTGTAAAAGCAGAGGAGACTGTGTATGTGTATGAGAGAAAGAGAGAGAGTGAACAGTGAGATCTATCGGGCTGTTATCTTACACTAGCTAAGCAGTACTTTTGCTGTTTAGCGAGTGTAAAGTAAAAAAGAAAAAAAATGAAATGTTAAAAAAAGTGCGTGCATGCATGTGTGTGTGTCCATGCATGCGTGTGTGCATGCGTGTGTGTGTGTGTGTGTGTGTGTGTGTGTGTGTGTGTGTGTATGTGTGTGTGTATGTGAGTGAGAGTGTATGCATTTATGAAACCAGAAGAGACTCTGTGAGTGAGCGACAGAGAGAGTAAAGAGTGGGAGCGAACCCTAGCAGCAGCAGCAGCAGTTAAGAGGTCTGCATACCGTCATCCCTCCCAAATGTACGGATTTTTGCAGAATGTCCAGATTTTTGCCTCATATTTCTGGTATGGTCCTCATAAAATTTTGGTTTTCTCTTAAATTACTGGTAATTCATTGAGAATTGAAGTCAGAAAATAGACTTCATATGTTCGGAGTATGTTCTCGACCTCTTACCTCAATATATCTTTTTATATATTTTTGATGTTAAATGCTTCCTCCCACACCTTTAATGTACTACAGCAAGTTTGAAATATATATCAAATATATATATATATATATATATATATAAAGTAATTAAAACACAATATATATATATATGGATTCACTTTGAATCATTGAATGTAGAACATCGACGTTCTGATCATCGAGACCAGAACATTGATGTTCAGAACATCAAGGTTTAAAGTGGAAGTGCCAGGTATGTGAAATTGTAGAACTTTAGCAATGTATGCAGGCCAGCAAGATCTGCATGTTGTGAGTGACTGCGGTTCTTCACTGATTTGAGAGCATTGCAGGTAGGGTACAGGAAATCTGCCTTGTGCTTAGCACTACCACATATGAAGCACCTCTATTTTTAATAGGCACCCCACTGTATCAATTCAGTTGAGTTGGAATATTAAAGTATGAGGGTGTGGTGGGTGCAGTCCTCCACATGGGGTTTGCAGGAATAAAATCTGTAGTGCACAAAACACAATGATATGGATACCTTGACCAACAAAATGGTATATGTGATTATTCCTCTAGTTCACAGAGGTCTATGCTTAGGATAAATGCACAAACAATCTTCTGGTACATATGTGTGTATCAGAACATCGTATATGTTCTGAATATATATATATATATATATATATATATATATATATATATATATATATATACGTGTGTGTGTGTGTGTGTGTGTGTGTGTATATATATATGTGTGTGTGTGTGTGTGTGTACATGCATATATATATATATATATGTATGTATGTGTGTGTGTGTGTGTGTGTGTGTGTGTGTGTGTGTGTGTGTGTCTGTGTGTGTGTGCATGTATGTGTGTGTGTATATGCATGTATGTGTGTATGCATGTGTCTGGCGTGTGTGTGTGAGTGAGTGTGTGTTTGTGTGTATGTGTGTGTGTGTGTGTATGCATATATATATATATATATATATATATATATATATATATATATATATATATATATATATATATATATATATATATATATATATATATATATATATATATATATATATATATATAGAGAGAGAGAGAGAGAGATTATAAAATGCAACAGAGACCATTATGCTATAAAACTATCTGGCTGTGTAGAATACAAACAGGTAAAATGCAATTCCTTGCCAGATAATGACGTGGAATGACAGAGAAACTTAAAATACTCTTGATTATAGCTTCTTTCAGCAGGGTCATACTCTTTTAGCAAGAATGTCTAATGTTTTCAATAGTTCTCTTCCTTCTTTTAGTTTTACCAGAACAGGAAAGATGTCCAGGTTCCTTCCTCCAGGTATCTCTTTATTCTGCATTGTATCACCCAGTAGTCCAGGAACAAAAAATCCCTCCAGGAAGGGCTAACCTGTCTGATATGGATGATGCCTTCCTTCTTCTACACCGGGTCTATATCAGAAGATCGAAGTTTCAAAACTTCAAATCTGATATGATCGACACCATATAATCAAAGTCTTGAAACTTCAAATCTTTTAACGGAGATCTCCATACAGCACAGAAAGGGAAGATTTCCCTTTTCTGCACTGTAGTGTGATCTCAGAATTTATATATTTAAGTAGCGGGGAGTGTGGGGGGTGCAGGGGGGCTTTCCCCCCTGCTTAGACATTAAAATGGTTTGTTTTTGTCGGTTGTTGTGTTTTATTACATTTTCGATGTTTCAAGACTTTGATTATATGGTGTCGACCATATCAGACTCGAAGTTTTGAATCTTTGATAATGCAATATATTACCCTTATACACCAGAGATTGCCTTCATTAAATAAAGACCTATGGAAACTTCTTTAAATAATACAACAAGGTCCATGCCTTTCATAAAGGAATAGCTCAAATTAAAAACTCATTGAAATAATTTTATATACAATATTTAGAGTAGCATTATTTACATTCTTTTATGACAGTTTTAGTTGATTTTGACAAACCACTCATGGACAACCATCACACTAAATACAGAGAGAAAGAGAGAAACAGAAAGAAAAGTACTCAGAGCTAAAACAATGACACAGACTGGAACTAGTCATGTGGGACATTTTATTTATTGTAATTTATTCCAGTAGTGTCAAAATTAAATATTAGCAATGATAATAAAAAGCTGCATGTTGGTCCCTTGATGCAATGGTATGGCATCCATTCACATTGCCTACCACCTAGATTGTCTGCTTGCCAAGATATTACTAGGTCATCTTGCAAGGGTGTCAGAAATTCACTGAGGAGGACTTCAAAGGAAACCACTGATTCTTCTTTTTATTAATATTGATGAAAGTAGCATTCAATTTTGTGGCAAAAACACCATTATGTTTAGTTTAGCCCTTCACAATCCTGTAAATTAATCGTGTCCATTAAAACGTATTTCAGTTATTGTAAACTACAGAGGACATGCACCTGTACCATCAATCTGCTAAACTATGCATAACTACCAAGGTTATAAATGTGTTTTTGATTAGCTGTCCCTTTAGTTGTTACATTGCTGATGTTCTAAATTGTGTCTCTTCTGACCAAGCTCATTTGTAGAGGTACACGGGTAAATGTAAACAGCGCATGGCTTCTGCTTAAGACTGGTATCTGGCACTGCACTAGTCAGCCTGTTTAAGTAGTTAGTTCCATGGTCTAAGGGGTTGGGGGAAGCCTATACTGTGGCACAGATGACTGGGAATCAGCTAAAGTCCTGGGTACAAAAGGTGCTGATGACAGAGGATGCCAGTGTCAGTTCAGTCATTCTGAGGGAAGGGACACAATCTGGTGCCCTTCAGTGATGTCACCAACTGGGTAGAAAGGTATATTTCATGCAACATAGGGGCCAGGGACATGTTCTTCATTCTACCAAGCTGCTTTCTTACACTGATCTTGGTGCACTTGATGCAGAAATGCATATGCTTATGGGGAAAGAACAGCAGGCCCTCACACCTGCAGTTATATATATCAGTAAAACAGAAAGCAGTTAGGCCCAAAATAGAAAAGAAAAATGTTGTAGCTACCTGGATGATATGTGTTTCATAAGTCTCTCATATCCCATGATGGGGAATGAATGGTCACAGCTGCAGAGGTAGCTTGATGGTTAAAAAAAGACATAAAAATACCCAGATTTTCTGCAATTGTGCTAACTAACTTGAGCAACATGAATATGTGGGCATTCACTTTCTTAGTTTACTGAATGCTTTCAACATGGCACTGTATCTCCTCATTCAGATAGTGTTAGCTGTTACTGCAAACATTGATATTCTCCATACTCACAAATAGAGTCAGTATGGCATGACTAAAATAACCCAGTGTGCTGATGGTACAGCACTCACTAGTCATGCTGTCACCTTTGTGGTTCATGGAAGTACTGTAACATGGTTTCTAACTATTTAAAATTACAGTGGGACAGTTGCCATAATGGTTACAGTTTTCACCTCCCTTGCACAAGGTACAAAGTTCTATCCTGACCTCTGGCCAATGGTGTTTGGAGTATGCTTATTTTTCCTGTGTCTCTATAGGTTCTTCTCAGCTCTGAAAAACATGCTTAGTATTTCCATCTCAGCCTCATAAATGAATGTAGCTGTGAGCAGCAGCACAGATTGTGTTCTACATGGAGAAAAGCTGCATAGACCAACCACTTTGGAGATATACTGTGGTGCGCAGTGTCCTCAAGATAGGAGAACATGGATCACAGATTCCATGCCGTGGCAGGGCTAGCCACTTGATGGTGTAAAATATGGCTCTAGATGAGTTGGTCATGTTGAATAATGTCACCCAATGGGCATGGGTATTTGCCAGTGATAAGTAGGTTGAGGACTCTACCTGACCCATGCAAATGTGGCAGGGGTGCAAGTGCCCATACTGGCCAGTGTGTGCCCAGAATAACTGTCCAATGTCCAGTTGCTCCCTGGGATAGTTCTGTTGACTAAAAGCTGGATGTAAAACAAATCAACCTGCCAAACATGAACTAAGAACTAAGAATGTCAGGACGCAACTTGGTTGTATATGATGGTATGGAAGAGACTGGACATCCTATGTATTCAAGAGACAAGATGGAAGTAAAATGTACTGAAAAATATAAACTATAATGAAAGCAGTGGAGCAAAGACACTTGGATTGAGATCCTGAGTATACTACTCAGGAAGATGACAGGATAGAAATGGTATGGGAATTGTGGTGAGTGGGAGATTTAAAAAGGCAGTGAGGCATATCATCACAATTAGTGACAGACTCATGGCAATCAGACTCCAGCTTAAAGGGCAGGATTCATAATCTCAGCCCCACAGCAGGGTTGTGATAGTGAGGGAAAGAGTGCATGCATGCAGGAGATGCAGTACCTACTAGATAAGGTGTTGGTAATGGGTGAATTGAATGCACATATTGGAACAGACAAACCAGGATATGAGGACTGCCTCGGTCCACATGGGTGGGGAGACAGGAATAAAGAAGGACAGGCCATTCTAGACATCTGTCTTGATAGTAGCCAACACACAGTTCAGAAAGATAGAAAGTCACAAGTTCACATACAGCAACTCAGGTAGAATTCCTCGTAGTAAGGAAAGGACACTGGTATAAAATCAATGATTGCAAAGTCATCCCCAGTGAAACAGTCAGTCGACAGCATAAACCACTGGTTGCCACAATCAGCTGCAAACAATGTTTGAAGAAGGCTCTAAGGTTAACAGAGACCAGGCTGAAGACTTGGAAGTTGACTGGAAAGAAAGCACAACAGTTCAAAGAATTACTTAGGGCTCTGGCACACCAAGAAGTGGAGGAAATAGGTGGAGGTGAAGAAGAATGTCAGTGCCTCAAAACAGCATATGTGCGGACTACAGAACCGATATGTGGCTGAGTCAGGTATGGAAATAAGGTACATAAGGAAAGTTGGTGGAATGTAGAAGCCCAGGAAGTCATCGAAAGAAAGAGTGCAGGACAAAGGGGAAGATAGAAAAGACCAACCAGGCTAGGAAGGAATTCTGGGTAGCTAACAAAGATGGTAAGAAAGGAGTTACAATAACAAATAATAGGGCATTGGAGGCACTCCAAACGCTTCTGGAAAGTGACTCAGTAGATACCACAAAGAAACTGTATCAGGTTGCAAGACAAAGACAGAAAGATAAAGAAGATAGTCAGACACCTTTCATAAGGAATACCAGCAACGACCTGCTCACCATTCCACAGGACATCAAAGGCAGATGGATGGATTACTTCTAGCAGCTTCTGAAGGAATAAAACCTCACAAAAGCTGTACTGCCCCCAAAACAGTCTATGATGAGAGAAGAGGAAGAGTCTAACTTAGAAGAATTTAGAATAACACTAAGGAAAATTAAGTCAGGGAAATCAGCAGGCTCAGATGAGGTCACAGCAGATATGATAAAGATGCTGGGTGAGATGGGGGAGAGATGGCTCCTGAGGGTACTCACAGCAGTGAGGAGAGAAATACATATCCAAGATGACTGAAGAATAAGCTTGCCAGTGTACAAGAACAAAGGGGACATCCACAACTGTCATTACAGAGGTATCAAATTCCTGTCACTGCATGAAAGTTCTGGAGAGGGTGACTGATAAACGGATATGCAAAGTAGCAGAAAGTAAGATGACAGATGAGCAGTTCAGATTCAGATCAAGATTTAGCACAACTGACTCAATGTTTGCAATGAGACTGATAGTTGAGAAGAAGCTATAGATGAAGAAACAGCCCAACTGGACATTCCTAGGCTTGGAGAAAGCATATGACAAGATCCCAAGAAAGCTGATTTCGGCAGTACTGCAGTGGTTTGAAGTCCCAGAAACATTGGTAGAATTAGTGCAGGCCATGTACAAGGACTCAATGACTCAAGTATGAACAGTGTTCGGTCTGACACAAGGGTTCCGAGTGGGAGTGGGTATGCAACAGGGTTCAGCTCTGAGCCCGCTACTGTTCATAATGGCAATGAACTACATTAGGAAACAGGTTGAAGGGGACATATCAACAAATTGCTGTATGCAGGTGATGTGTCATTACAGACAGACTCTGAGCAAGAACTTCAGCAAAGGATAGGGGAATGGAATGCAAAATTGAAGGCACATGGGATGAAACTAAGCACAGATAAGATGGTGGTAATGACAGCAAATTGAGGAAATAAGATAAAGCTGAGAATTGTGATAGAAGGGAAGATAATGGAACAGGTTAACAGTTTCAAGTATCTGGGAGGGGTGGTTGAGGATAAGGGAAGTCTGAATGAAGAGGTCAAAGCTAGAATCAGAAGGGTTGCAGCCAACTGGCACAGAGTATCAGGTGTAGTATGTGACAGAAGAATGCCAAAGAAGCTGAAAAGTAAGGTGTACAAAACAGTGGTGTGACCACTACTACTGTAAGGCACAGAAACGTGGGCAGTAAGGGCAGGTCTATAAAGAAGTAAATATAAAGTTGGGAATGATATGTGAGATAAAATGTATCACATGTAGTAAGCCAGACTCACGGTCATGAAGATAATACTAATGCCAGTACTTGCTTCATGGGCCAGAGTTTGTGGTAGCACATAGGACAGACCATTGCAGGCTGTTTAAATATGCTGCATGGATGCCAATGCTATGAAAAGTGAATAGGAAACCATGGGGTTATCTTCATGGATCAGTACCCTCAATGCACCCTAATGTGCTAATTCCCATGCGATCTCTCACACTCTGTAAATATTGTAAATAGCTTTTGACTTTTGACTTCAACTGTGTGAATTTGTTAAAATGTATCTGCACGATATTTTTCCACTATGGGCAATATTGCTCACGCTTTGTATTATTTGATATGTATTTGTACTTTGATTTTTATTGGACTGCTATCTTTACTGTAATCTCTTTCTTGAAGCTTTTCTCCCCGGGCCTCCACTGAAAACGGGCTCTCTGGACCCAGTGGACTTATTTTTTTTATTATTTTTTATTTTATTTTACATTTGTTGACTGGGCTAGTCTAAATGGATATATGTCCATTTTCAGTAGAGGCCCAGGGAGATAAGCTCCGAGGAAACAAACAAAATCACGTATACAAAAATGAATGTATACAATGAACAATGCAGGTGCAGTACAGAGAATAATCAAAGAGGTCATTTGTTCAAAACATAGTGCAAAATATACAGATACAATTAGTATGATACAAAATGTAGTTGCAATACATCATAAAGAAAAAGATGGCAGCAGAATTATACAATATATTAGTCTACAAGTAGTCATAAAGAAAAAGTAGAAGCTGAAATTATACAATATATTAGTAAAAGTAGTCTCCTTAATGAGATTCTGAAGATGTAAGTAATAGTATAGAAGGACAAGGTAAGTTGTTATTAAGAAAAGGAACTTGATTACTGAGAAGAGGAGGGTAGGCTGAACCAAGTAAGAAGAGCTAGTTGATCAGTCAGGTTTAGTACAGGGGCACAGCCAGTGTGTTCTGAGGAAAAGTTTCAATTTGGTTTTAAAGAGTGATATAAAGGGAAGAGAGGAAAGTTCGTTAGGAATATGGTTCCAAGATTTTCCAACAGTATTAGAGAAGAGAGAGTCTCCAGCCCTGTTGTTTGATTTACAAATATTTACAAGAAGTTTATGTGATGATTGTAAGGTCTTTAGATTGTTGTAGGGGGTAATGAGGGTAGATAGTATAGGGGTATTAGTAGGTTGGTAAAGGGTTTTATGGGCAATGGTCAGTTGGTGGAATTCAGGCTGATTTTGTAATTCAAGCCATCCTAGCTGCATTAGATTAAAACAATGGTGGGTTCTGAAAGGGTTACTTGTAGCAAATCTGGCTTTGTTATTGTAGGAGTTTTCCATTTTATTAAGGTTGTTTTTAGAGAGATTAGTATATAATGGTGAGGCATAGAGGAGAGTAGAAATTAGATGGGTGTGAGCAATAGCTATTCTAGCTGCAGAAGAGAGGAAGGGTTTGATCCTGTAGAGAGAGCCTAGTTTTCTATTAACAGATTTTAAAGTATTGTTAATATGGGTGTCGAAGTTAAGGTTGTTATCTATGGTGATACCTAGTAGTTTGGTAGTTGGATCTGGGGATATGAGAGTACCATTATTGGATGGTACTGTGAAGTCTATGGGGGGACTTACAAGTAGGAGTAAAAAGGAGGAGTTTAGTTTTTTGGGGGGTTCAGAAGGAGACAGCGCTGTGTAAACCATTGTTCAACTGTGTTAAACACATTTTGAATAAGGGAGTGAAGTTCAGACATAAATGTGGCTGAGCATATATGTGTGGAATCATCTGCATATTGTATGCATGTAGCTTGGGGGATTGCTAGGTGAAGGCCGTTGATAAATATAGAAAACAGGAGAGGTCCTAATATGGACCCTTGAGGAACACCAATGTTAATGGGCAGATGGGTAGATAGAATGTTATGCCAAAGTACAGCCTGTTGTCTCTTATCTAAGTAGGACTGGAACCATTTTATAGCTAGTGCATCTAGTGACAGGGATTTGAGGATATTTATAAGTATCTGGTGATTTACCATATCGATTGCCTTAGACAGATCTATAAACAGTGCAGAGGAAAGCATATTGAGGTTACGGTTTTTGTTAATACAGTCAGTAAAGGAAAGGAGGGCAATAGTAGTGCTGTGGGAAGGTCTGAAACCATGTTGAGAGTTTGAAAGTAAGTTATTTTGGATTAGGTGGTCTAGCAATTGTCTGTGGATGCATTTTTCCATGAACTTTGCTAAGGGAGAAAAGATGGCTATCGTTCAGTAATTGGAGAGTTCAGTAGAGTTCCCACCCTTGTGAAGGGGGATAATATGGGATACTTTCCAAATTTTAGGGATGTGTCCTTCGCTGATGGTTCTATCGATGAGAATGGAAATGGGATAGGGGATGGATCTGGCTGCCTTTTCTAGATATTCAGCGGGTAGTTGGTCTGCTGAAGGAGTGCATGGTTTCAGTTTTTGGATAAGGGTAAGAATATATGTTGTTGGGACTGGTTGGAAGAGAAATGGAGGGGATGGGTTAGAGTTAGGGTTGGATATACTTAAGTTCTGAGTAGATAACTGACTGGCAGGAGTTTGAATGGCCTCAGTGAAAACGGTATTAAAGGCATTAGCAGTCTGCTTGAGATTCTCCTGGTCTGTGCCTTGTGGGTTTGGTGTGATGGATTGACCTGGGTGTAATAATTGATTAATACTTACCCAGAACTCTTCTGGTTTATTATGACAAGTCTGCTGGAATTGTAGGTAGTAGTTTCTTTTGTCAGACAGTATAACTTTTTTAGTTTAATTTCTCAGCTGTCTGAAATTTTGTTGGTCTACTGGGTTTTTAGTTAAATGAGATTTATTCCAATATTTATTTCGGAGATGGATTTTTTGCCTGGTTTCTTTTGAAAGCCATGGGGCAGATTTAGTTCTCATTCTAATAGAGGAGGTTGCTGCATGGTGGTCTAGTATGGCTAGGAAGTTAGAATTAAAGTAATTATCAGCTTCCTCCAGTGTGAGATATTTTAAGGGAGACCAGTTACATGCTCTTTGTTCTCTCTGGAAGAGATCGGGGTTGAAGTTTTTCTTGGTTCTAATTGTCCTCGATATGGTTGGATTAGGTAGATTGTATTTAAGCCTGATGATGTAGGTTAGTGAGTGGTCACTTACATCATCAGGTAGGGTTCCAGCTTCATATGTCTGGGGATGATTATTTATGAGAATCCAATCGAATGTCCTTTCTTTCTTATTAGGCTTGTTTATCCTGGTAGGGGAGGTAATGGTTTGAGAAAAAACAAAAAGGTTAATATGGCTGGTAGGGTGGCTACTGCTACAACACTTCCAATCAATGTTAAAATCACCTAGGATTATGGTTTCTTTGGGTAAACTTTGGGATAACCAACAAATGATATTTTCTATGGTGGCAATGTTATTACCAGGAGGAAGATAGATACAGATAATATAGATGGATTTGAATGTGTTAAGTTGAAGCTTGGCAATAACAATTTCAGTGTTGGAGTCTTGAGGTGGTTTATAGTTGTAGGTAGTAATCTGTAACCCAGATTTAAATAGGATAGCTACACCACCACCCTTTTTGGTTGCATGGTCAAGTCGCAAAATATTATAACCGGGTGAGATGACTTCATTGTCTTTAGTTACAGGTTTTAACCAAGTTTCTGTTAAACAAAGAATGTCAAAGGAGTAGACTTCCAAGAGAGCATGGAGTTGTATAACTTTGTTATTAATGCTACGTATGTTGAGGTGAGCTAATAAGAGTGAGTTAGGTGGTTTGGTAAGGGAATGGGTAGTAGAGGGGTAGGGGTTGTGGAGTTGAGTGGTAGTAGCAGTTGTTGGGCCTGGGTTTGGGTGAATGTCTCCATCTTTTAAAGAGAAGAGTAGTGTTTGAAGTCTAGGATTTGGGAATTTACTATATAGAGGAAGAGATTTTCCGGGATTGGGAGAGTCATATCTAATGTGGGCTATCCTATGGTATTTTGCTGGTAGATAGCTGGGTGTAGATGTTATGTTAACATGGTTAGTGAAAATAGGTAGAGAAAGAGAGGTAGATAGCTTATTGAGGTAGAGAAGGTGTGGATATAATGGGTGTTCATAGGAGGTTAGCAGGTAAGCTAAAGTTAGAGGTGGTAGAAGTGTAAGTATGAGTAGCCTCTGTAAGAGGGCTGGGGTGGGTGGTTTATACATCTGGAAGGGTAAGTTGTTAGGTTGCTGTTATAGGTTTGGAGGTATACTAGGTGTGGAAAGGAATAGTGGAGAGTGTGGTGGGAGAGATAGGGAGTGGTAAGTGAAAGGAGGGAATTGGAGTTAAGTGGCCAATGGTGAATGGTTTGTGACTGGTGGAAGAGGGAAAGGGTGTGGTTAGACGGTATAAGAGTAGAACCCCTGGGGGTTGGTGGAATTTGGGGGTAGGGGAGCGGAGTGAGCCCGCAGGGGGTTATTATAAAGTAGAAGAAGTTTGTTGGATACAGGGTAGATAGGAGGGGGGATAAAGGCTGCTGGCTGTTCAGGCTCGTAGCGTACTTTAGAACCTCTGAAGCAATAATAGATGGTAGTCAGCTTTACAAGCAGGACTTAGACAACCACATACTTTTTTGCTTCCTTGAGAGAGGGTGCAGGGAAAATAAGGCTGTTAGATGAGACTGAAGGTATTTCGATAGGGTCCTTTGTCACCAGGTAGGTAGGATCTTAGAGACTATATCAGGAACAGCGCAATGGGGAGCAAGGTACTTTAGGGAGAAAGAGAGACAGATGTGGAGGAGAGAAAAAAAGAGTTTGCACATAGCAGGTAGTTATGACAATTAAACAAACAAAAAAACTTTACATGAAGACAAAATAAAGTAGCTTATATTCATGCCCTTATTTTTGAAAGAAGCTATTGGAATCACTTTTAAGCTAGTAGTACTGTGACATTATAAAGTAGTCTAAACTATCATTTAGAGGAACTCTGAATCAGGTTTACTGAAATTGGGAGCAAGCAAAAACAAAAACATAAGCTTCAAATATCCAAATATAAACTATACCAGCAAAAATAAAAAAATAACTGGAAAGCTACCTTAGAGAGAAATGACTGTACTACTCCATGCAGGGACAGTGAGTTTACAGTGTGGAATACAACACTGAAACAAAGAAAAATAATACTATCACTTACTAGAGATGCTACACCTGGAGGGATTTCAGCTGCAATTAGGGCAAATATGGCATCCAGGGTTTTTAAAACCTTTGGTGTGTTGTACCTGAGCAATCACTTGGGGGGTGGAGGAAGGGAGGGAAACCTTCAATTGGAATTTAAAGGGGAGAATCCAAGGGACTCTGCTAAACCTAGCTAATTATCAAGGACAGCCAAGGAAATAAGGTAAACATACAGGCACCCTTGTTCAAGGACTGGAAGGTTTCTCCAAGAAAAACTATGTGTAGGAATACACCACAGGTGGAAGTTATATGCTGCTTACTAGTCTGCAATGACAGATTTTATTCTCTTTTATATTTGTATTCCCCTTTGCTCATTGTTTGCTGCACACAATGTAGCTAAAGATAAAAGCAGCTGGAGACTTTGCACCTCTGTTTGGTGTTTAGTGAAGAACAAGTATTGAGGAGAAGGGACTGAAGGCTATGACTATTGAGAGGGGATAAATACATTCACATATAACAAATTATCAACAGTGAAACAGAATGAAAGGGGTGGTGGTGGGCTAAGAGGAAGAAGGTTTGCAGATATTGCCCCTGGGGTATGCAATATATCTGACTGTAACAGATTTTAACAAGGCATAACAATAGTTACAAAAGCTGGCACCTACAATACACAAGCAGCAACAACAAGGTTCCTGGAGTTAAAACGGGGTGAAGTCTATTTTTGGATGATTGCTGGTTAGAGTTTTCTTTCTTTTAGCTGAAGTGAGAGGATTCTTTGCTCACACAAGTGGGGAGGGGGGGACCCAAAGCGATCAGGTCCTCTGTGGCTACTAATTACTTCCCCAGTAATCAAGCTGGAAATAAATAAATAATGTTTTGTATGTACATTCTTACATGGATTACCCTTAATGTACCTAACACAAAACAAAACAGAACATTAGGGAAATGTTTAGGGGAATAACCATTTTAAATTTTGGGACCAGTTATAATGAGTCCCAAAACATGGAGACTGAATGGCTGAAAAAATGTGCTTAAATATACCAAGATATACATTTCTCAGAATATTCCCTTTTCTCCAAGGTATTGCGATGTTGGAGTTGCTATATATATATATATATATATATATATATATATATATATTGGGGGGTTGTCCCTCCCTATCAGGAGGTGCAGGGGGACTTGCACCTCTGCAAAAAAGAAGTTTAAAGGAGAAAAGAATCTTCGAGATTCACTCTTTTCCTGGGTTTTTGGTCTTTTTTTTTTTTTTTTTTCATTAGTGAGCTATTTATGGGAACTGCCATCCCTTATTTTTGAACTCATTACGGCCATCGTACTTTTTTATGCTTTTCCTCATATGGAAGATATTTACTCGGAAAGCAAAATATACTATATATTAATATAAGGCTAGTGATGATTGCTTCTCCTCTAACTGACTTGTGAATCACAAAATGTCTGAAGACTGAATCGTGTTTTGATTAGTGTTTCTAGTAGTGAAGGTTGTAAAGGTATCATTATGAACTCTGTGCTTCCCTACAGGACAATATTTTTCACTTCGCAAATCTTCTGTGTCCACTTCTAGAAAATGCTATACAAAAATGCTCTGCTCCTACTATATCTGCATTTAGTCTCCAGGTAATACTTATAACAACATTATTCTGTTATTATAACATCTGTCTGTCTCTACTGTATGGATTTATAATTTGTACAAAGTATCACACAACTAACTTGATTATTCTATTACTGCAGTATTTACCTACCAGTTTTCTGCATAGTCTGTATTAACTCTTCTGGAACATTTTAACTCTATATCCCTCCAGAAAATAAGATGATGCCCATTAGGATAATGCTAGGCAATAAAATGTAGTGTGTACTTAATAAGCAGACTTGAAAGCTTGGCCGTTTCTCAGATTACCACACACCTGTAAAACCGTTCATTTTCAACTCTAAGCAGTAGTGTTTTTCTACAACTCTTGAAAGGTGTTTGTTCTTAGGTACGATGCCAAGCATTTTGTGAAAGACTTGTGCAATAACAGTACCACAGATGTGAGGTAAGATTATAATGTGACTAATGTGACATTCAGGCATACATGATGAAGGATTTACACAGCTATGAGTCTGCAAATACTTTGATGTGCGTGCCCATGTAGTTTAATTACATATTATTTTATCCTTTAGTTACATCACAAGCATTTATTCATCTTTGAACATAGACATTTCTTGACTCTCCCATGTCCAGAAAGAAAGATGATTTGGTACTTTTCTGTTATCGGGGCAACAGTGGAAATGCGATTCCAAAAGCTAAGTTAATAACAGTGAATACACGTGCCTGTAAATCTGGACTTTTCCTCTTTTACCTATTTTATTTATATCTGATTAAATAATAATTATTGAAAAGAAAGAAAAGAAAAGGAATAGTATGCAGAATCACTACACAACGTATTAATTAATTCCATTGTTCACGCTTGCATGATCTGATTTGTCACATTCCGCATAATGCAATGTAGAGTGGGTGGGGATCTTGATAATCATTAATTGTAACTTGAATTCACATTCCTTTTCTGTGAAAACCTGTGGTATATGTTTTATTAATGTCTCGTATGTTGGATTTTTCTATTAGATATGTAGCGCTATAAGAGTTCCCGTACCTGCTTACACCCCACCAAATGCAATACTGACTAGAACTGAGCACAGACAAGAACATGGCTAGAGGTCGTAAATCGGAACTTACTTAATTACTTTATTATTGTTATTATATCGATAGGTGGGGCACACATTTGAAATGCATCTTAAAAAAAGTGAACTATGTGTTTTACATGCTTTTATAACCACCCTTTCAAACTACATTTTCAGCAGCCGTTATCTACATACGTACGTCCGCAAACAGAACACTCACCAGTGGGTAGTCAGGGAGCATGACACAGAGAGACGATTTCTAGCACTGATAATCATTTCCTATCAAGAAGACACTTTCCACATCAGATTTATTGGTGTTAATGAGATTATGTTTTCGGGTAGATAAATATATTTTAAGATTGTATGATGGGATGTCAGTTAGGAAAATGGTAAAAGTGTGTAGTCATTGATATTAGCTATTGGAATCGCATTTTCACTGTTGCCCCGATAACGGAAAAGTACCAATGATTTTTAATTTTTAATTTTTGCAGATAATTTTTTAACATTGCCTATCACGAAGTCCCTCAAATGCAGTTTTTTTTTCATTTTTGTAGCAAGGAAAGTAAAATTCCATTTTCAAATATTTCAGTGCATAACTTATATACAAAAGATGCGGTGTCTAATTTCCATTATATACAAAAATTACAGCCCTAGGGATACAGAAACATTGCAACCACAGTTACAGCCACCACTGTGGATATACAATGAGTAACACTGCTCATTAACAATTTATGTGGCCAAGCAAGTGTGCGCCGCCAGCAGCAGAGGAACGATCCTAATCACAGCCACAGCAGGGACCTGGGAGGCAACCATGTCAGACAATGGTGCGACAAAACAAGACTGGAATGCAGGAATACCAAAGAAACAAACAAACGTAGGCAGAAAACAATTTAATATATCACAGCAAAGCTTTCGGGTGAAACCCTTCTTCAATACTAACAATCATTAAAACAAAAGCAGCTTGCTTTAAATAGGAGCAAAAAACAGTCACATGATAGCAGCCAAAATCACATGACCGACAAACACAATATAATATAACACATATACAAAATGCAAAAATATTTAAAATATTTAAAATAGCTTAACACGCTGAATTTTACTTAAAACAGGCTTTAGGCTAACAGTAGAATTTAATCCTGGTGAAGAATCCGCTGCTAGTCTTAAAATCCATTCATATTCCTTAATATCTAAAACATTATTAATATCACCACCCCTACTATAAGGTTTAACTAAATCTAGGCATCTAAATTTAAAGCAATGCGTATTCCCATGTGTTTTAATATGCTTGAAAAGAGCATTATTCTCAACCTCCCTTCTAACCTCTGACTTATGCTCAGTTATTCTGTCTTTAAGTTTACGTGTGGTCTTGCCCACATAGAATGCTGAACAGGCATTACAAGTAGCCAAATACACCACATTTACACTGTTACAGAATGCTACCGATTTAAAGTAAAACTCTTTTAAAAAGTAACAGGATGAATAAATGCATAATTAGGGGTAGCAGCAATGTCTATACAACAAGAACAGCTCATACATTTAAAAGTACCAATACGATCAGAGAAAGCATTCAGCTTTAAGCCAAAATTAAAATCTTTATAACATAATAAGCTTTTAATACTTCTCATATTCCTATATGAGTAGTAAGGCTTTTCACCTAAAATTCGCCTAACCTCTGGACAGGCCATCAACACAGGCCAGTATTTGGCTATGATATATTTAACCGAACCTGTTCTACTACTAAAGTTCATAACATATCTAGTTCTAACTATATTTCCAATGTTAGATCCTGATGTAATGATCACATGATCATTCATACACGCGTCTGTCCTAAGGTAAGGTTTATATGTAGTATCCCTATTAAGTATTACCATTCTCTTCAATTCTTCCAATATATCCAAGTCATAGCCATTCTTAACAAACTCATTGAACATTTCATCTAACTGTATATGAAATACAGAGTCGATTGTATTTAACCTACTGACTCGTGAAAATTGAGCTTTAACAATTCCTTTAAAAACATAGGGTGCATGCATACTATTATAATGTAAGTATCTACTAGTATGCACATCCTCCTTGTGAATAATAGTTTGTAAAGTACCCTCTTCTTTATATACCTTAACATCAAGGAAAATTGCTTCATGTTCAGATATAATCTCCTTAAAAACCAAGAAGCTCGTACTACTGTTTAAATATACTATAAAATCTTGCAGATCAGAGCGTGATCCCTTCCAAACCATAAAGCAATCGTCCACAAACCTCTGGTACAAGCAAATATTACTGTTCAAAAATTTTACACCATCATGTATAAACTCTAATTCCCATTGATACAAGACTAGGTTAGCATATGTATTAGCAACCGGTGTTCCCATCGCAACACCGGTTAGCTGTAGAAACAAAAGTTGATCAAACATAAATACATTGTTGCTTAGAACTAAGTCTAATAATGCACATATATTTTGAACATCACCTGTAGGTATATCTATTTTCTTACTCAGAAACTGTCTGATAGTCTCAATGCCATACTCATTTGGTATGACAGTAAAAAGAGAATTTATATCTAAGGTTACAAATAAATAACCTGAATCGAGTTTGTTACGTAGACTGTTATACCAAATTGAAAGTTTGCTTAAAAAATCACCTGTGTCCTTTAAGATATTAGGACACTCCAATAATAAGGGGTACAATCGCTTTTGTAGATAAACAGATATTGGTTCAGTTATCCACCCACCCCCAGAGACAATGGGCTTCATGGGTGGGTTATCTAAACATTTATGAATTTTTGGTAACCCATATAATAAGGGAATAGTGGGACAGGGTACTGTAAAAAAGTGAAACAAATCTAAATCTATCTCACCATTAGTTTGTAGCTCATATATATACATATTGACATTACTAATGCATTTCTTAGCATCATTATATGATATTCTTCTGAAAGCATTCTCATCTTGAAGAAAATTGAGCATAGATGTCTTATAGGCATTACAATCCATAACAACAATAGCACCTTCCTTGTCAGCTTGTTTCATTACAATAGTATTGTCAAATTGCAGTTTCTTTTTCTCCTAATATTAGGTCTATTCACATCTATTACTTGAAATACAAAACTATATTCGTTCGAGGTATTATATATAAGTTTGGCAACAGCATTTGACAAACATAGTACCTTAATTTTATACATGTGCTCCCTAATTCTCTCTTTTAATTTCCGGTCTGTTTTTCCCACATAAAATGCAGGGCAGTGTACACAGGTGGCCAAATATATTACATGTTCAGAGTCACATGTAGCTGATAATGTAAATGTAAACTCCTGTTGTGTGACAGGGTGTATAAACATATTCGACTCTTTAATATATCTACATTGGTTACATTTATAACACTTCTTAGTTATATTATGGGTACCAGCAGATGTGCCTCTACCTATTCTACTTGGACCACATAGCATCCTATGAAGGTTCAACTTATTTTTGTATGTAAACTTGGGAACATCACCTATCACCTTTGATATAGCTGCATCTGTTAGTAGGATGTCCCAGTATTTTCTATATATATGTTTAATGCTGTTTACATCTTGAGTGTAGTGTATAGGAATTCTGACATTATTATCATCATTAGCATGAATAAACCCGGAACTTTCTGTATCACCATGTTGTGTGGCAACATATGGATGTGCTTTGCCATCTCTTAATATATCTAATTCCTTAAAATTATCTTCAATTTCTCTTTCTGTGTATGACCTGTTTAGGAATTTGACTCTTAACTCCTCTATCTCACTTAGAAATCCTGGATAATCAGAGTTCAGTCTAGACGCTCTCATCACTTGACTCTTCATAATATTACTAAAAATATGTCCCGGATGCATGCTACTACGGTGAAGTAAATTATTCCTATAACACTTTTTTCTATATACCCCTGTGTTCAGGGTGCCATCAGGTAACTTCTCTATGTACACATCTAGGTAGGGAATAACTTCCTTCGACTGGACCATGGAGAATTTTAAATAGTTGGTTTCCATATTCATTTTAGTGTCTAAGGCAATAAGCTCCTCTTCATTTCCCCCCCAAATCAGAAAAAGGTCATCAACAAATCTAGTATAGCATAAAGCATGTCTACAGAATTCATCAATCTGAAAAAGGGATGTATCCTCCCAATCAGCCATAATTTAGTTCGTGTAGCTATTGGCACAGGAAGTGCCCATAGCTATGCCATCTCTTTGTATGTAGATCTGACCATTAAATATGAAGATATTATTCATCAGTACAATTTCCATTAGTTCACATATTACCTCAATTCTACCTCTGGAAAATGTACCATCCTTTGTTAACCGCCTATTTAGTCTTACAAGTCCATCTTGGTTGGGAATCACTGTAAAAAGTGACTGGACGTCAAAAGTTACCAGTAATCTATCATGATCTTCTTGCCTATCTTGAAATTCTGACATTTTTTCATATAATTTAATCAAAAATTGTTTTGTATCCTTTAGTATATATTCATATTTATCAACTATAGGTCTTAGTAGTGACTCCAGATACAAAGATATGGGCTCAGTTATCCACCCTTTCCCAGCAACAATAGGTCTCATTGGCGGGCATGCCCCATCTTTGTGTATCTTTGGGATGCCTTGAATTGTGGGTATGGTAGGATGTTCAATGGTGAAATATTTGAATAATTCATCATTTATTTTACCTTCCTTTAACATGACGTCTAACCTGTTATAAACGTTAGATATAGTTCTATCAACTGTATTGATGTTAATCTTCTGATAGAAGCTAGGATCATTTAACATTGAGGACATCTGTTCCTTATAAAAATCCATGTCCATAACAACAACGGGGCCTCCCTTATCAGCTGGTCTTATCATAATTGTTCTATCATTTTTTAAGTTTGTGAGTGCTTTTCTTTGTGCTGGTTTTAGGTTTCCAGCCCATCTCTTATTTCTATTTGCCATATCATTCTTATATAGATCTTGTTCAACAAGTTGGGAATAGGCTTCAATAAGTGGGTGATAGCTAGGGACATAAGTGCTTGGTTTTCTAAATGGATGTGATACATCCAAGGAATTACAAAAATTGACTTTAATCTGCAGGTTATGAACAAATAGTTTGAGGTCAATGACACTATCAGTAATATCACTTCTGGTAGATGGAATAAAAGTTAAACCCTTTTCTAAGACATACTGTTCTTCCTTAGTCAGATTTCTCATAGATATATTCCACACTAGGGATTCTTGTTCCCTTGCCAGATCTTCTTTAATGTAGGTCCAGTTTGGATTTGTTCTGCTGGTCTCTTCCTCTGCCTTCCCCTGCTTATGGACCGTCCCCTTGCCCCTCCTCCTCCTCTCCATTGATTGGCAATGGGGAAAGGGGGGGGTTGACTATTATTCTCTTTTGGAGTTTCATTAGTAACTACACAGGGGGTTAAACTATTGTTTGTACTGTCTCCATTTATACTATTATTAATGTTATCTACATGTTCACAAAGATCTATCCGTCTATTGGCCTCTTCAAATATGGATATGTTATGTATATTACTAATTGGGGATGCACTAACACTATTTATATCATCATGGTGTATTAAAGCCGATGTTACCAAGGTTTTATTCCTTACTAAGGTCTGTGTATCCCTTTTACTTTTTACTGTATCATTTCCATGTGGATCTGATGCATTTGGACCGCCGTTTCTTAGTGCATCTATTAATTCGTTTTTTTTTATTAGCATTTGCTTTCTCTTGTACTTGATCCCCGCCTTTTTTTGGTCCTCTGGTCAAAATCTCCACCCTGGGCCAGGTGAAGACATTCCCCCTAGTAAAATCATCAGTGTCCCTCCTAATGTTGTCCCTTTTCTGTTGTAATAACTTTTTCTCAAACAAAAAAACACTATCTAGCATCCTATCAAGACGAGTATCTAACACTTGTCTGGGATACATTGTATATAGGCTTAGCTGTTGTTCCTTGATTTTGTCCCTTAAACTGTTTTCTATAGGCAAAAAATACCTATTCAATAATTCCATATATTTATAGCTAGTTTCTAAATTAATTTGTTGCCATAAATACAATAAATCAGTGTATATTGTACCTGTAGTAGGCATTTTTAGGACCCTCAGCCCCCTAGGAACAATTTTACGTACTATACAAGCTTCAAAGTGTTGTCTCTGTAACTGGAGACGCTTCAATCTCATGAAGTCACTCTCCATTTCTTGTAATAGTACATCTAGCCCTTGATATTCCTTTAATAGAACTTCATTTACATCACTCCCAATTGGGAAGCTATAATTAAGTAGCGGATTAATCTCACATTTAACAGCATTTTCAAACCTAATTTGATTTTCAATAGAACCCACCTTAGGGTTCATTCCGTTTCATTACGTTTTATTTTAATCAGATATAATATTGGTTTATTCTATATAATCTAACAACAGCAGATGTATTTTGGGCACATACAACCAGGCTGTTTAGCGTATTGGTTTATTTTATATATTTTCTACTCTATACTAATTACATGCTTTTACGGACTGTTTTATATAAAGAATCAATAGTGTATGCAACCCATGCATACACAATTAGACTGTGAAGTGCTATATTTTATAGCATTCAGATGCATAGGGTATAGATATCTGTTTTTAATTTGAATTTAGTTTTAACAGGATGTGACATCAAGATGTTTACGCCACATCCTTTATAAATATATGTGTGTGTTTTTTGAAATTTGTGTAACAGCCTGAAGAAGACCTAGTTGAAAGTGCTAGCCGGGTGTTTTAATAAATTATCCTGCTTTTACTTCGCTGAACGCTTGAAACTTTTTTCGTATATTCTTACAAGCTATTGTTCGGTGGAGGTGATTTCTGGAACTTTAAAAAACTTTATATGGTGCTGGAAGTGAGTTAAGACTTGATTTGTATTACGCAACTGAACTCGCACATTACATGGTGGTGTTTGCTGGCAGTGGCTACATTCGATTCTTTATGGACATTGAGTACTAAAGTTCCTGTTTCTCCGTACCACAGTTTTGTTTTTGAACATTTGGACTTGATTATTGTGTGTGGGTACGGAAGATTGTTGTGAGTGTTACTTTGTCTCTACATTTTCTTAACTTTGTTTCAATCTCTCTGGCTGTTACTTCATCCCATTTCATATCCTGTACCTTTAAATGTCTTATTCTTTCTTTTACTTCTTTTATCCATTTCACATCTTTGTTGTGTTCCACAGGCTCTTCATAGAAACTTCTCCAAAATGCATCTATTTCTTCTTTTCTTGCTGGTCTTCAAATTTCTTTTACCTTGTTTCCCAATTCTCTATAAAACTTTTTTGGGTCATCACTAAATTGCTTATTTTGTACTTTTCCTTTATATTTATCTGTGCATCTTCTAAGTTTTTCCGCCTGTGCTGAAATTTTTAATTTGTTATTTGCGATAGTGCATGATAGATCCTGGTCTGTTCTAATACTGCACAGTGCTTTTATCACATCTATCTTTCTTAGAATTTTTGTTGATCTATTCCCTCTTCTATAGTCTTCTAACAGTGACACTTCTTGTCTTAATTGTTTCATATTTTTCTTTATTCGATACTTCCATGATGGTATTCGATTTCTCCCCTTGCTTTGCTTCACTACCCTGTGCTCTTGTGGTAGAACTTTATCAGTCATTAATTTAGCTGCACAGTAACATATCCTGTTCACTTCTATTATATTGCATGGATCTCTATGGACAGTCCTAATTACTGTATTCATTTGTTTTATCAGATTTCTGACTTTTAGGGTTTTAGTAACCTTCTGCAGTCTATTTCTTTCATTGATTTTAATATATCTACCTATGTCCATTAAATCAGCAATTCATCCCTTAGTTCCTTTTCTTCCAGACTGAGGGCACATCCTTTGTTTTCCACTTCTTGCATGAATTCTATAGAAAGTTCCAAAGCATCTTCCTGTGACACCTTCTCTTCAATTTCATCCTATGCCATCCATTGCATATGGGAACTCACTGGCCTATCACTCCTCAACATTGACTGCATCAAAGTTTCCAGAGTCTCCTCCTCCTTCCCTTGCTGTCTAGCTTCAAGTGAACTTTTATACTGGTTTCCTGTGGAAGGTTCCAAAATATCTTGATATAGCACCTGACCAATTGTTTCCTGTTCCACTGGTTTCCCCTTAATTTGGATATCCATTGCTCTATCCTGTTGTGGTGCTTTCTGCATTAGATTTTCTGCACTGAATCCTTCACTTTGCAGGTGCTCCATAACCTCAATTTCTATTTCTTTAACTTATCCATTACTGATCTCCTTTTTTACTTTTCCTCTTTGTCTTCTTATTTTTTTGTATTGTAAAGTTTTCCATATCTCCATTCCTTTGTCTTTTTGTATTGGTTAGTTTTGCTTTCTCCTTTGCATAAATATTGTCCCCTTTGGCAAAGGCAATGTCCCCATAGATAACCATATTAATAACAACACCCTAAGCTCTAAATTAGTGGTGACAGATTTGGGCACATAAGTAGACAGCAACCTTACTTTTGATCACCATGTCTCAACTGTGGTAAGGAAGGACTTCTGGGTTGCTCACATAATAAGCAAGGCCATAGCTTCCAGAACAAAAGAGGTTATAAGTCCCCTGTACTCTTCCCACATTGGGCCAATAATAGAGTACAATGCTCCCTTTGGTATGTACCTAAACAGCACCTGCAGCAATTGGAGAGACCTCAAAGGTTCCTCAAAAGAAAATTCAGGGTCTTCAGCACATGTCTTATGTGGACAGTCTGAAATCACTGTCACTATAGTCTGTATCATATAGACTACTCAGAGGTGACCTGTGCCTTGCATACAGAGCAACCTCTGATCCTGCCTTAATGGAAATGCTGCACATTTGTAAGTCAAATGGTACACAATTCACTTGCTCTAGGGAACTTAACTTACATGTGACAGCAACGGGACTTGCCGAAGAGACAGATATGTGTCCAAGAGTTTGCCTCTCCTCTGGAATAAACTTCCAATACAGGTTACACATAGCCCCACATTAACCCTTTTTAAGCTTAACTTGGACACTTGGATGGGAAACTGCTAATTCACCACAGGGGGTTTCGCCTGTGTCCCTCTTGGATAAGCGCAGTCAGTCCTGATGTAGATCTGCTTATAACATAAACCACATTTCTAGATCCTTAAGGGAACAAGGGTTGAACTTGGCTAGGCTTGTAAGAGCCCTAGGGCCATTAGTCTAGTAACCTCCTATGAACCTATGAGCCTATATTGCTGTCTCTCCAGACTATTTTACTGATGTTGTAGAAGATGTTTAGATTCTTAGACTGTGTATTTCTGATTTTGGTACAGAAAGAGTAGAAGTCTTATCAGCTGTTTTGCTGATGGCTTTAAAATGCGCCTATATGATAAGCCACTGATGATGTAAGCTGCCTGCTAGCTTGTACCAAACTGATGCCTGGCTATTTAGTATAGAGAAACAAAGACTTGACTTTGACCCAGATGACCTGAGTTTGATTAGTAGTTCAGACAATGGAAAAACTGGGGGAGGGAAGAGGAAAGGGATTGATGGCAGCTCACATTACCTGGAGAGGAAGGACTAGTTGTCTGGTAGTGTTTTGAAACATGCAAGCAGAGGATTGCAAGTGAGGAAAAGGCAGTTAATGTTGTTGTGTCTTTCGGCTTATCCTGGTTAGGGGTCGCCACAGTGGAACTCCGGTCCGCTAATGTTTGGTAGTGGATTTTTACATGCCAAGTTACCAGCCCTGATGCACAACCTTCAAAGAAGGCACACCCATTCATGCATGCCTCCACATAGAAGATGCTCTAACTGCAAATCGAATGGAACAATGTCTTGCTGTGAGGTGACAACATTACCGCAGCACCACTACTGCAGGTCCCGAGGAAAAGGCAGTTAACCAGTGACAGCAATAATCAGCATGTGGGAGAGAGCCCTAACATGGAGGGGAAGAGTGTACTAGACAGTTGCAGAGAAATGGGTGCCCATCAGCAACCAAGTAGTAGTGCTGGAGTTTAAATAAGAAATAGCCTAATTGTTTTCATCATTAAGTGTGAGTGAGGGTGTAAATACCTCCATGACTGTCTGCATGACTGCCCTGACTGGTCATCTGTTGCCACTATGCTTGGGATTTCCCAGTGCTTGGGGATCAGATGAATTAGAGACTGATGGGGTGAAGATTAATACGAGGGGGGGGGGACTGATGGTCAGATGGCGTTGTGGAAGAGGTAAAGATGAAGAATGAGTCCAACAAAACATTCCTAGACTTGGAGATAGCATTTGACAAGGTCCAAGGAAAACTGATTTGAGTAGTTCTGCAATGGTTTGAAGTCCCAGAAACAATAAAATAATTAGTGCAGGCTATGTACAAGTACTCAGTGATACAAGCATGAACACTTTACATTCAAGACTGCTGTCATGGCAGCAAATAGGAGAAATCAGCAGAATGTAAAAATTGAGATAGAAGGGAAAACAGTGGAACAGGTTAACATCTTCAAGTATCTGGGAGGTGGTAGTTGAGGAGTCTGCATGAAGAGGTCAAATCTAGAATCAGAGGGGCTGCAACCAACTGACACAGAGTATCAGGATGTGTGTGTGACAGATGAATGCCAAAGAAGCCAAAAAGTAAGGTATAGAAAACAGTGGTGTAAAAATTACTGATGCATGGTACAGAAACCAGGGCACTGAAGACACAATTGATGAGGAAGTTAGAGGTAATGGAGGTAAAGCAACTGAGATGGGCTGTAGGATGCACACTGTGAGAGAAATGGAAAAATGAGGACATTGAAGTAGAAGTCAAAGTACCTCCAATTGTAGAGAAGGTCAAAGAGAAGAGATAATGGTATTTTGGGCACATGCAGGAAAGATGAAGACAATTTGTTAAAGATTTAGTTGAAAAAAGAAGAAGACAAGAGAAAACAATGGCATCTAGCAAAGATATGCATGGAATGAGTGAGAAAAGATTTGTGACAGTCAAGACCATCAAAAAAGGTAGAAGAGCAACATTAAATTGAGAGTCATGACAACCGATGATGCAATGTCCCAACCCCATGTAGAAAATGTGAAAAAGAGGGTTGATGATGATGATTATGATGATAATGATGATAATTTAGTTACCACCAACATTTCCTGTGAAATACACATGGCTAATCTATAATAGCCACACACCTTAGACCATTGCATCTGCTTGAGTCTTTCTCCAGTACAAACACTGCTGTTCAATGAGCAGGAGCCTTTTTGCCACTATATTGCTATACATCAGTCTTTAATTTGATCCTGCATAACACATGGGGCAGACCTTCTAGAACATGGTAGTGCAGTCCATTATATGCTTCTAAATCATGGGGTACATGTGTTACCATTTAACTTAAAACTTTTCTTTTAGAGGACAGTGACTTAGTTAAGACCAACAGTAAAATGTTCTCGTATACTGTAAAGTAAAATATAACACATTAAGCTAGTATGTTTATTGAAGGCTTGAAACTGTGAATTGTTTAAAAGTTAAATGTGTACTATTACTTAAAAAACTATTAAAATGTCTGATTTGTTTTTCTTAAAGATAGTAATCATATACTGAACCAAGCAAATAAGATAACTGAGCATAGTCACTAACATAAGAGGAAGGTAAAAGAAATGCCCTAAGCAACTGTAATGCAAAAACGGTAACTCAGCTGCAGTCATGAATTGAATTGGACGGTTAAAGAAATAGAGTTACTGATACTCAGGGGAACTCACGGACTATTGTTTCTTTCTTGGCACAGTGCCCCAGCTCACCAGTTTGTCTTACTTAGGTCAGCAGGAATCAGCATTGCTGTTGGAATTTTCAAACCTCTTACATCTTTGTGGAAGTGATATGATTGTTAAGTCAGTTGAGTTTGACTTCCCTACTGCTGCAGCAAAATGCATGTAAGTAACGCACAGGAAAAAAAAAAAACCTGGAAATTGCTTCTATAGTGTAAGACCCAAATGTAACAGTGCTTTCAGAGGTGCATAACAATTATTACACACCTCTTAAGTACTGCTATAGTCCAGTCACAAAGAAAGGATGTTCCACCCAACTCAACCGTCCCTGAAGTTGTTGCTTCATATTCTTATTCTTTCTGTAGATGTTTACAGATGTCTGTATGTAATTTAGTAAATTAAGACCCAAATTTAAAAACTGTCCCTGACTTGTTCCTTTAATATTATTTACTTGCTGACTATGTGGCAACACTCATTAAATGTTTTACTGGCTTTCAAAGCCAGCAAAACACTGCACTTTTTTTTTTTAATTTTGTAACTGGTAGTGCATACAATAGATAAACCTGCATGCACAACAAAGATTTATGATTGAGTCTCACTGATTATAACCAATTATTATATGTTCTTGACATATAGAAGCATAACTGGCTCAACCAACGTTTTGTGCAAGCCTCACAGACCTGTGTCACACCCCTTCAAACAAACAAACAAAAAATAAATAAATAAATAAATAAAAGACTTCTGCAAAACTTGCAGGATCATTCCTGCAGACAGCAGCACAGTCCCTAATCCATGCCCCCCACCCAGCTCTTCAAGCAAGGAACCAAAAAAAAAAGTCCATTCCTTCCACTGGCACACCAACCAGGTGGCCAGATGCATGACAGTCTCACCTTCCCTCCTGCCCCAGCCATTCAGGTCCCCTTTCTGTGTCCTGCCCCCCATCCTCCTTCCTCACACTTTAGCAAAAAAAAAAAAATCTTCTTATAATCTGTAGCAAACTTCTTTTTACAAATGTAGAAAACAGTTGCTATGGTTTACAACCTGCCTGCACAGACCACTATGGTGCTCAAGTTTTATTTAAAAAAAAATCTTTTTTAAACTGTAGCAAACTGCTTACTACAAATATAACAAGCAGTTGTTACAATATAGAACCTGCATCAAGGGCTAGTTGAAAAAACTCTTTTACTTTTAAACTGTAGAAAATTGCTTGCTACAATGCAGCAAGTCGTTGTACAATTTAGACCACACATGGAGTGCTATAGCAATCCTGTTTTACTGCAAATGCAGTACTAGCTTTTAAAAGCTGGTATTGCACTTAAGAACAATTGGAATTATGGATGGTCAATCGTGTGCCTGGGGCAGTTGCCCCTCTCGCCCCACCCTAGCTACACTAATGTTGACATGGATGCCAAGCTTCACCTCTTGAGCTTCAGTCTTAAGGTGAATTTCTTGACATACATGTCTCAAATGCATAATAATATGGTTAGATCGGAGACCCGCTCATAATGCACTATGTTGCATACCTGTAAGTAGTCTTGTAATAAAGAGAAGTCAGCAAAGACCAGGGACAGAATATAAACCATCCTTTGAAAGCTCTTCACTTTGCAACACTTTTAAATAAAAAGTGTAGTGGAATGAAGTGTCTTAACAGCTTTTAACAGCACTTTTACCTTCTGCCAGAGGGGGCATTTCATTTTTGCCTGCTGTAACTATCTGCTGTCCCTGATGTTGCTGAATACCCCTGATTTTGCCTCATATTTTAGCCTGCCCCTCATAAAATCTTTGATTTTCTGGTAAATCATTGAGTATTACAGACAGTCAATAATGTCATACATTAGGGTTTCATACTTTTTGTTGTTCAGAAATTGCATATTGATGCAAAACATTTTGTCAATTTAACTTATTAAGTGAATTACAGCAGCATTTACAAACAGTCCCTGGTTTTGGTCCTTTGTCCCTTATTAATTTTATATCTGTCTAGTATTCTTAAGCTAAGAAGTTGACAGGTATCCAGCTGTCTGTTTGACAGCACTATATGTTCTACTGGCTTTCAACATTCCTAATACATTTTTTTTCCTGTAATGTAGGACATGTGGAAAATAAAGTTCAAAGCACTACAATTTACTATTATCAGATCTCCAATCATAGCTTCATAGGTTCATAGGTAGGTACTAGGCTGTCGGCCCAAGGGCTTAAGTAAGTCTAGCCAACGAGGTTCCCTGGCTTACGTCACCCAAGAAAGTTACTTTCCTGTGCCCCTGTCGAGCAGAGCCACAGAAGTGATCCCTGGGGTGTATTACCTATTTCCCAGCCACTCATCAAGATTTTTTTTGAAGAGTGCTAATGAGGAACTTTGCTTGACATAGATGGGTAGCTTGTTTCAGAGTATACAAAGACTCTGGGACAGGAATCTATCCCTCCAGCATGTCCTGTTTATTGTGGTGACAAGGTGTAGCTCGGAGGGATTGGTATTTCTTTAGGTGTAGCATGTCCAACAGCTCTGGGTTTAACATAGCTTTATATGTTAGGCAGCGATCTCCTTAGAGTAGGCGATATGCTATGGAATAAAGCTGGAGTTTTTTGAGACGGTCAGTGTAGGGCATCTATTTGAGGCCAGTAATCCTCTTTGTGAGGTACTTCTGTGGCCTTTCCAGCTGCAGCAGATGTCTTGTGAGGTACATTCCAAAAGGGGCATTGTACTCTATAATGGGTCTAATGAGTGCCGAGCAGAGGAGAACAATGACCTCTTTTTTCCTGGATGAGAACCCTTTTGTGATGAGGTGTGTCACATAGAAGGATTTCCTGACTGTTGTGGCGATGTGATTATCAAAGAAGAGACTACTGTCCACCTGGGTCCCAATGTCTCTTATCACACATTCGGCAATAAGTAGACTGCCATTTATGTGGTAGTTCATGGGTACAGAGTTTTTACCAAAGGGGATGACAATGCACTTTTTGGCATTGAGCTTGAGACCATGCCTCTGACACCAGGCATCTGTCTCAGTGAGGCCCTTCTGTAGGATGTCCACATCATTTCGGGACTCGACTATGGCTCCTAGTTTGCAGTCATCTGTGAACTTCATTAGCCAGAGGCCTTCTGTGTTAGCCTGTACTTCCGAGAAGTAGATACCAAACAGAAGAGGTCCCAGGACTGAACCCTGTGGTACTCCACTTGTCACTGGTTTGCAGTCAGATTTGGAGACTGCAACTTTTACAGTGTGGGTTCTGTCAGTGAGCCAGTTGGCAACCCATCTTGTGACATAGGGATTTATACCTAGTTTAGTGAGTTTAGCTATAATTTCATAATGGGGGATGGTGTCAAAAGCCTTGGCGAGGTCAAGATATGCTGTATGAACCACCTTACCCTCATCTACGGCTTTGGTGACTGCCTCAAAGAAGTCAGTCAGGTTCAGAAGGCATGATCTGTCTTTCACAAACCTGAACTGGTTGGGGTCCAGAGTTTGGAGGTTACCAATGTCTTTGTTTATGAGTTCCATGATGATACGTTCCATGACCAAGCAGACCAGGTTCGTCAGGCTAATAAGGCGATAGTTCCCAGGATCAGTGGTGGCTCCCCCTATGTGGAGTGGGATAACTGTTGCTGTGTGCCATTCAGTGGGCACAAAGCCTGACGTGAGACTATGATTGAACATGGTGCTTAGGTGGGGAGCCATTTCGTTCTGAAGTTCATGTAAAATGCAGCCTGGGATGTTGTCCGGTCCCATGGATGCTGTGTTTTTGGTTTTAGAGAGTGCAGCTTTTACCTGCATAAATGTGATTGCAGGGACTCTGCATACTTCCTTTATAGATATGGGGCCCTTTAGGGGGTGAGAAGGGGAGTAAAGTTAGCACTGAACCTATCTGCCAGGATGTCGGCAATATCAGTTGGTTCTGTAATTTTCGTGCCATTGTGCTGTAACTCAGAGCAGATCTGGGTGTTGCCATTGCGATTCTTTACATAGAATGCTTTGTGATTGCCCTTAGAATCAGTGGAAATTTTGTTTTCATAGCTAGCTTTGGAGGATCTTATAAGGGATCTCAGCTTCTTAGTGAGGCTGACCAGGGAGCTCCTCCACTCATGGGATTTTACTCTCTTTTGCAACAGTTTCTTCCTTCTGTTGTAGAGTTTGTTTATGGCAGGGGACCACCAGATTGGCTTCCTTTTTTTGGAGGATAGAGTCTTGGTTCTGTTAGGGATAGCACGATCCATGCACTTATGTAAGTGCTTAGAGAGTGCATTTTTGTAGGATTCAGCAGTCATAACTGTATTGTCCATCTGCATGGGTGTCATGAAGTTTGCCACTTCTGTCTTAAGAAGCATGAAGTTGGCTTTGGAGAAATGTTTTACCATGGTTTCCTTAATGGTGGGTGGGGGCAGGATGCGGATATCTAGGGTGATTAGCTTATGGTCGGATCTGACCAACGAGGAGTTGACTTCAGGTGTGGAACACAGGTCACTCATGTTGGTAATGTCTAGGTCTAGGATATCGTTGCCCCTGGTGGGGGTGTGAATAAGTTGATCCAGGGCATTGGAATTTATGAATTCCAGAAAGCGTTGAGTGAAGGAGTTGGTAAATGATTAGTTTTCCCAGTTAATGGTGGGGTAGTTGAAATCGCCCATTATTAGGGTGTTTGGTTGAACCCTAATATTTTCCAGTATATCAAGAAAAGAGAAATGGGAATCCTGGGGCATGGTGGGGGATCTGCAGCAAGCTACAATTTAGATTGCAGTTTTGCCCAGGGTTAGTTGCACTTGGATAACCTCAGATGTATTATGCTGTGCAACTAGCCTGGAGGTGTGGATAGCCTTAATGAATACAGACACACCTCCACCTTTGATGTTCTGGTCCAGGTTAGATGGCTGAAAACTGTGGCATGGGTTATAGCCTGGTAATGCAGGGGTGCTGTCTAGAGCCTTGAACCAGGTCTTAGTCTCTGCAAAGATATCAATGTTCTCCATTTTAAGGAGTGCCTCGTGTGAGTGCATTTTGAGATTTAGACTTCTAGCATTGAGTAGCATCACCCTCAGTTTTTGCTTGCCTGTTCCTGTTATGGTGGTGAATTTGTCATTTGAACCTTGCCTAAAAAAGGCACTATAGGGGTGGCAAGACAGTTAGCCAGTATCCGGAATCCCATGGGTGACAGGTGCAGGCCATCTCTGGCAAAGCATCATGGTCTGTCAACCATGTCGTCCCAGGCAGACAGACACTGGATCCCCTTACAATGACACCAGAAGCTTAGCCAATTGTTGAAGTCAATCATTTTGTCCTTGTACTGCAGTATTATTCTGGGTGATGTCAGGATGCTACTCAGGGCTAGGGTCATACCTGTCTGGGCTACAAGATCGGAGAGCTCTTCCATGTCTGTTTTCTTGTAGTCCATGGAGGTATGTCTCAGGTCGTCCACACCAACATGGACAATGACAGAGTCATATTTGTACTTGTTGTGGAGTGACCTGAGTGTGTGTGGGTTGTGTGGTGGATCTTGGCACCCGACAGGTAGCTGACAGTAACCTTCTCCTTGTTTAGCCTGGTGAGTGGGACATCAGTGTTTCCTGACTATAGAGTCACCTATGACTAGTGTCTGTTAGGTATGTTGTTTTGCCTTATGGGCTGTGGTTTATTGGCACACTGAGTTTGTGGGCTATGTGTCATTTGGATTGTGTTGGGGAGTGGAAGTTGTTTGCGTTTCTGCTTTGGAGGTCTCTGTTGCTTGAGCAGATTATTACTGAGAGTGTCTGTGAATATTTTTGTGTTTCTATGTGTGGATTTTGGCGGTGTAGGTTTAGTGGGACTATGTGATGAGTGTGATGTGGTGCAAGTGTTTACCTTCTCCTCTTGACTGTCAAGTTCAGTCTTGGTTGGAGAGAGCTTTACCTCCAGTTTGGCTAGATAAGTGCATCTCTCACAGGTTGTGGTGATGGGTGGTAGGAGGAGAGGCTTGTCTGTGTACATGTGGCAATTGCTACATTGCCCCAAGATGCTCAGATTCATCAGATGGACAGGCGAGAACACTGGGAGCTAACCTTTGGACATGCCTGAATAAAAAACTACATTCCTCTAGACAAGTGAGGAAAGTGAGTATAAGAGCTGTTTTTCTCTAAGCAAGTGAGGAAAGTAAGTACAAACACTGTTTTCTTCTAGATAAAGAGGAAGGCTGAGTGCTGTAGTAATTTGTAGCTTATTTAGTGCTAACAACAAGTTCTGAGCAAGTGCTGAGCATGAATAAGCAAATTCAAGCGCTAAAGATAAGAATCTGTACCTGGATCTTGTAGTGGATAGGCTACATAGTGCTTACCACTCCCACTGATAGGCTAGATTGCTTCCCTACAACATAGAAAGGCTTGGGGGGCTCAGAAGCTTACAAACAGTCCTGGATACAGCAAATCTGTATCTGGACTAGACTAGTTACAGAAAAGGTGGGAAACAAGTGCAAATGCGGGCTTTTAAACCAGAAGGTTGAAAGAGATGGAAAAACTGCCTAAACGGCCGGTAAACTACAATTTCTGGGCCAGAAACCACTCGTGGTTGATAGGCTACCTAGTGCTTACCACTCCCACTGATAAGCTAGAAGGCTTCCCTCCAACACAGAAAGGCTTGGGAGGCTCAGAAGCTTACAAACTATCCTGAATACAGCATATCTGTATCTGGACTAGACTACTTACAGGAAAGATGGGAAACAAGTGCAAACGGAGGCTTTTAAACCAGTAAGTTGAAAGAGATGGAAAAACTGCCTAACGGCCAATAAACTACAATTTCTGGGCCAGAAACCACTCTTGTGCTAGATAGGCTACCTAGTGCTTGCCACTCCCACTGATAAGCTAGAAGGCTACCGTCCAACACAGAAAGGCTTGGGGGGCTCAGAAGCTTACAAACAGTCCTGGACACAGCAAATCTGTATATGGACTAGACTAGTTACAGGAAAGGTGGCAAACAAGCGCAAACACGGGCTTTTAAACCAGAAAGTTGAAAGAGATGGAAAAGCAGCCAAATGGCCAATAAACTACAATTTCTGGGCATAATACTTATTATGTATTTTCAACATGGATGCTAAGATTCACCTCTTGAAATGAATTTCTTAGCATCCATGTCTTAAAAATGTAATAAATGAATTATGATGGGAAAGCCAATCACAGTCCTCTGTATTTATCACCCAGTGGATTATAAATAGCACACATTGATAATCGGCATGTGATTGGTAGGATTGGGTCGAAGGGCTCTGGTATGTGACATGAGCATTCTAAAGTTGAACTATTTTCTACTAGATGAAAAGGTTCATTAATAAATAGATCTGTCAGTTTCTGAAAATGTGCTCTTTTTCATAGACATTTCTTCTGAAGGTTATGACAGATGTATGTTTTTAAATCCGCAGTGATAGAATCCATGTCCATATCCTGATGGATAGTTATTTCTAGTGTTGTGTCAATTTCCCACAAGTGCAGTGAAGTTCATTGTATCTACTGAAAAAAAATTCAGACATCAAGTCAGGGGAACTACCATTTGTTTTCTCCAAGGATGACACCCCTATACATAGGGTCTACTTTAGAATGGCGAAAACTCAAAATGTTGATTGCTCACATGAGCGAATAATCAGGAAGTTGATGTTTTTTTGGGATCACAGTACAGTGAAGATTGGAATATTTGCCTTTTCCTCACTGTAGTGCGATCTCAGAGTAGGAATATATATTTTTAGTGGGAGGTTAAATTAAATTAAAATAAAATAACGATTTTGAGTTCCTGATTATTCGCTCATGTGAGCATTCAATATTTTGATTTTTCGTTGTTCTGACATAGACCCTATACATATGTGTTTTGCAATATAAAAAATATTTTTGATTAAATAAATGTGTGACATGTATAACATTCAGTGAACATTTTGACAGGAGAAAAATAATAAATGTCATAATAAGTGTCACATAAAATAAACAACAAATAAAGATAATCCCAGAGATTCAGAAATAACCCAAATACTGACAGATGTGGAAAAAAGGGCTGTTTACTCGATGTAGAAAAAAGTGATTCAGAGACACATTAGCTGCACTCAGGAAAGAACTCGTTATTAGCTAATTTGTGTATCTGTAAATTGCAATTAACTATCATTAGTGTTAATAGCACTTAACACTGGCAGCCCATACATTGAGTTGACACATACACTAAACTATTCACTCTCCTGCACACATAATACATATGCAAAGACACACACATGCACACACGCGCACACACGCGCACACACACACACACACACACACACACACACACACACACACACACACACACACACACATACCTCTTACCCTGAAGTCTTTTCAATTATAGTCAGTCAATAATGGCAATCATTAGATTTTCATTGTTGTTAGTGTTCTAGACTGCATATTGATGCTAGAGCTGTTGCTCTATTAATGTTTAAGTGGGTCCCAGTAATAGCTGAAATAGTTTCCCTGATGTCAAGTGTGTCTTTGTCCTCCACTCGTTGTCCCTTATGATTCATAGACATTAGCAAGCAATGGATTATTGGATCATGCCAGGCATTAAAGCTTCGTACTTCTTATTTAAAAAAACAAAAGAAAAAAATATGCAGATTAGTGTAGTGGGTACATTTTCCTGCTTCCTGTTTAGTGTACAAAGTTCAAAGCCTCTAACTTTACATATTTTTAAACACACAGGTTCAATTTTCAAGTATTCCTGGTGTTTAGTGGAAGTGCAGGATTTTTTTATTTATTTATTTTACTTTTATTGACCCGGGAGGTCCAGCTGGGCACAAAAGCCCCTTTTCAGCAGAGGCCTGGGAAGAAAAGCTCCAGTGCATGCAACAGAATTAAAATCTTTTAAGTTATATAATATCAACAATATCAGGCAGAATGCAATTAAAATACATTTTACAATATCAAAATAGATAAGATACTATATGTGTGTATATATATATATATATATATATATATATATATATATATATATATATATATACACAGTAGTAAGGCTTCTTATACCAATTATACTGTATGCAGATATAGTTAAATAAATAACTATGCAGTAGGACAGATGTCACAATACAGAGTACTGTTATTTACACAGGGTGGATAGCAAAGCTTAGTTTTTGAGATACAAATGAAATGATTGGTAAAACAGTTAAAAGAGGCACAGGCAGAAGGTAGGGTAGGTGAAGATTGATAGTTGGTAACACAGTAAAGGAGAGCAGAGGTATAATAGAAGGGAAGGAGGAAAGCAGATGTTATACTTATCCGGGAGATGTACAGCTACAGAGTCAAGATCTTGAGAGGCATTTTCTTAGACATGTTTTGTATGCCTGTTGGTTTACAAGAAGCCAGAGAGCATGTGGGAGGGCATGTCAGAGGGTAGCTACAGAGTTTCAGTATAAGGAGGCTCCCAATACATTTCGGGCTTTAGTGACAGAGAGTAGGAGTTTGTCTTTAGAGTGAAGAGCTTTGGTAGGATGGTAGTGTTGAAGCATGCCTTTTAGTCCCAGATACTTATCAGGGTGGTATATTACAATATGAGGTAGTAGTAGCTGCCTATAGTGGAGGTGATGTCAGAGTTGAGTCCAATTTGGTTGTTTAAGAGCAGAACACTAATGACTTCTAAAGGGGCAGTTTGCAGCAAAGTAAGCTTTTATATTGTAGCATTCCAGCTTTGTTTGGGTGGACATTTGTAGGTTAGTAAACAGTGAGGAGGCATACAGTATGGTAGGTAGGAGGTAGGCTTTAGCTATGGTTTCTCTGCTTCTGTCAAGTTATTTATTTATTTATTTACTTATTTATTTATCGGGATGGTCCAGCTGGCCCAGAAGTGCCCATTTTTCAGTGGAGTCCTGGGGAGAAAAGCTCCACATATAAAAACATTTCAAATACAATACAGAATTTACATTAATAAAGACATTTAGTACATATTATTGACAGCTTATACAATTGGTGAAAAAAAAGTAATCATTTCCAAATCAAAGATATCATACAAGCACATGAGAACATTCCATATGAGTAGTTTTCAGCTAGCAGAATTTATATATAGGACACTTTGTGCAGTGGGTGCAAAGCAGATATACAAATTAGTTGGAGATTAGGTACTTAAACCTTTCACACATTTAGGAGGTGTAATAGCTGAGCAACAGGCTATATGAATCCTGTTGCAGAAATCAGCAAAGTTGGTGGATATTGTTGCAGATATAAGTGGTGGCATGATATTAAGATAAGCTGCGAGAGTCCCTGAATGTCTCACCTGGTTCAATGCTAGGTCTATAAGGGTTAGGAAGAGAAGGAAGTAGACAGGAGGGATCAATGGTAGGACAATGAGGGTTAGTAGAGGAGGGAAATGGACAGGATGGAGAGGCGGAGTAAGTAAAAAGACAGGTGGATGTGAAAGGAGGATGCCAGAGTAGTAGCGTGGGGGGTGAGAATAGTTGTGATGGTTGAAGTTAGATTACATGAGATGTGGTGTTAGCACATGTGCACAGCCAAGATGATGAGAGGTATTGTTTCACAGATGTCTTGTAGAGGGTTACTGAGCAGGTGGATCTAAGTGTTGGGGGGAGGAAGTTCCAAAGTTTTGTAATGAAAGTTTGGGTTTTTCTACATTTACAAGCAGTTGGTTGTTGGAACAGAGTTGTCTGTTAGGATAGTATAAAATAAGTATAGAAGATAGAGCAGGGCACATGGCTGGATTATGAATGGGTTTGTGAGCTGTAGTTAGTTGGGTAAAGGTGAGATAGTTGGGGAGTTCAAGCCATTTTAGGTTTCATAATGATAAGTAGTGGTGGGATGAATAGGAGGCATTAGTTACAAACTTAGCAATTTTGTTGTGGCATGAGTCTAATTTGGACTTTAATGAGGACTGAATGTTGGTGAGGAGGGGGGCACCATATAAAAGAGAGGGTAATAGACAAGAAGAGGCAAGGGATGGTTGGGCTGATGCACTGAGTAAATGTTTGTGCTGGTAGAGAGTACCAATCTTTTGATGTGTCTTTTTGACATTGGACTGGATGTGCAGGTCGAATGTGAGGTTTTTGTCTATGATGACACCTAGTAGTTTTGTGCTAGGTACAATGCTGATGGTGGTATCATTAAGAGATTGAATGGTGAGCTTCTCTTTTTGTAGGGGTGTGCACTTTTTGGGCAAAGATTACTAGTTTGATTTTGATGGGGTTCAGGGCAAGTCTTATTAGACATCCAAATTTCAGTGGATGTGAGGGCGTTTGGGTGGGTTGGTGTAGTTCTGAGGAGTTGTTTGCAGTGCAGATGATAGCGGAGTCATCTGCATACTGGTTGACTGAGCCTTGAGAGAGTGTGGTGTGGACATTATTGATAAATATGTTAAACAGAGGTAGGCCTAAAATGGAGCCTTGAGGAACACCAGTGGTGGTGTTTAGGAAAGGGGAGTAAAAGTTCTGCCATTTAATTGATTGTTGCCTGTTAGTGAGGTAATTAGTGAACCAGTTTAGTGTTTGAGGTGAGGTACCTATGTTGGAGAGTTTTGTTCGAAGGAGAGAGTGGGATATAGTATTGAAAGCTTTAGAAAAATCAAGAAATAGTGAAGATACAATTTTACCAACATCACGGGCTCGGTTGACAGTGTCCATGAAAGATATGAGGACAGTGGTGGTACTGTGTCCTGGCCTAAATCCATGTTGGGTGGGGGAGAGGATGTGGTTGTGAGTCAGATGGTGAAGAAGTTGAGAATGCATGCATTTTTCCAGAATCTTACAGATGAGTGATAGTATAGCAATGTGGCGGAAGTTGGCGGTGTCTATGTTGGGGCCCCCTTGTGTAGTTGCTATTGTTAATTATGACTCTTAAGAGTTTGGTGTTTGCAACCTATTCAGTCAGGGTATTATTTAATTAAGTGATTTTAACAAGAGCTTTTTTTCCCCTCTGTGAGAATGTTTTAGGGCTGAAAAGTAGTAGTTTCTGTTTTTTTTTTTTTTTGAAGGGGGGGGGGGGGTTGGTTGCATAGGAGTTCTGAGTTGTTCAGCCAGGCTTCTATGGACATAAAATATTCTTAAGTAATTTCTTGAATTTTTTTCAGGTTAGAGGCCATGTAGATGAGTGTAGAGTCATCTGCATATTATACAAGAGTGTTGAGCTTGGAAGTAGCATGTAGATTGTTTATAAATATGTTAAACAAGAAGGGTGCAAGTATGGAACTTTGTGGCACTCCTACAGTAATGGGTAGAAATTTTTATTTATTTAACATTTGTTAACCAGGAAAGTCCAACTTGTAACGAAGTCAATATTTATCAGAGACCCAGGGAGAAACACTCCAGCTGCATTTCTTTGTAATGCGGGAGGAAACCAGAGCACCTGGAAGAAACCCACACGAATGCAGGGAGGACATGCAGACTCCACACAGAAAGCACCCCAGCCAAGAATTGAACCGGAGAAGCTCTTGGTGTGAGGTGACAATGCTACTACTGCACCACTGCACTGTTCAATGAAGAGTATTCTTGCTGCTATTTGACTGCTTGGAATCTATCTGTTAGGTAGCTGTTAAAACAGAAGAGGAAGGAGGGGTGGAGACCCAAGGGGAACAGTTTTAGTAATAGTTTATGGTTGGAGATGGTATTGAAGGTTTTGGAGAAATCTAGTAATAAGGATGATACTAGGTTTCCAGTATTTCTGTGTTTATTAATGGTATCGGAAAAGTGAAGTTGGGCAGCACTTGTGCTATGGTTGGGATGAAAACCATGTCATGTGGGGTAAAGAAGGTTGCTGTTGGTGAGGTATTGCAGTGATTAGGAAGGGATACACTTTTCTAATATTTTAGATAATGGTGACAGAATGGCAGTTGGTCTGAAGATGGAGTAGTCAGCTGAGGGTCTTCCACTGAGAAGAGGAAGTATGTACACTTTCTTTCAAATGACTGGAACATGAGATTCTAGAATGGCTCTGTTTATTGGTATAGATACAGAATATAACAGAGCCACAGCTGCAATTTTTGGAAATTGAGGAGGAATGTTATCTGCAGCAGAGCTTGCAGTTTGCCTTGGGATTTGAAGGGGTGACAAGCTTTCTAAGCCTTGTCTATAGACACCATTAGTTGCCTACTGTTTTTAGATAGCAGTGTTGCTGGATTAATTTTAACTCTTTTTCTCCTGATGGAAACATATTCATCCGGTATATTGGCTTTGTTAAATTTGAGATCTGCTTCATCTAAAGGAAGATTTTTTAAGATATTGCAATTGCATTGCTTCAGAGTGGAGATAAAATTATCTACATTAAAATTAGATAGGTTATGCACATTCTTATATGCATTATGCTTTACTGGATTGCATGCACACCTGTCAACAAAGCTGGGCAGGAAGTCACTTAAGTTGTCAGATAGTCTGCCACAGTTATATAAATATATTATTGTTTTTATTTGAGAGAATATAGTCTAAAAAAGAGGACTTAGATGAGGGCTTGCTATATCTTGGTGTATTGATGAGATGACAGAAACCTATCAGATACAATTTGGACCGAGTCTATGTGAAGGTTCCCAATGATGATTTTTTTTGGGTAAATTGGTAGATTCCAAAGAGTAGCATGTCTTCTGCTATGCTGAAGTTATTTCTGGGGGAATATATAAGGCCATAATACTTATGCTCCTGGGGGAGTACTTTTCTCATAAAGGGATATGCTCAGGTATTTTAGGTATAAAATAGCTACCTCCACCTGCTTTTTTTGGGTATGCTGTCTGCTCAAAGAATACTATATTCTGATGGGAGGCTTTCAGTATCTTTGACTTCGGGTTTTAGACACTTTTCTGTTATACAGAGGATGCCAGGGTTGTAATGAGATATGAAAGCAAACACTTCAGTTACTTTGTTACAGTTGCTTCTAAGGTTAATGTTTATAAATTTTAGATTTATTTTACTTAACTTGCAGGAGTGAGGTGCTGCATTATTAATGGTTGTGCGGGCCATTATGGCAGAGGCTAATGTGGTTGGATATCGGTTGAGGTGAATGTCACCACATAGTTGCAGAGTGGGTAGGGATAGCTGGAATATACAATGTCACTCAGGTTTAAAGTTTTTCTTTGTGACTAATTTGTGAGATTGGTTAGGTACTTTTATATTCATTTGTTTGAAAAGATGGATGTAAGGTTACAAAGGTTGTGGACAGTGAGGAATGAAATATGGGAGCAATTGCCATTGATAGCAATGGGCTGAACATAGGATATAATACTAGTGTTGAGAGGTATATGATAGTTGGTTACATGTCCTAGAAAGAAGAGCAAGTGAATTGTAGTACATTGAATATCATGCTAATTATTATGTGAGCATTCAGTTAGTGAAAATGTAATCAAGATAGTAAAAGTGGTCTGGATATGGTTTGATTGGTTGTGGGTTGGGTGAAGTGGTAAGGGTTGTTGAGTTACAATGTAGTTGCAGTCCATCTGAAAAGAAGAATAAAGGCAGTACTGGTTAGTGGGTGTGTGAAGGAGGGGCAAAAAAATACCTTGTAAGCTGTTTCATGATTGGTGGTACAGTGGTGGGGGAGATTAATTTATGATAAGTGTAGATGATGTGGAGGGGGTGGAAATTGGGATAGGGCAGGGTGGAATGAGCCAAGCATAACAAGGGAGAACAGAACAGGATAAATCAGATACTTCAATGGAATGCAGATACTCCCCCTAGTTAGACTTCCACCAAAAACAAATCAATGCAGTAGAATGTTTATGGATACAAAGACAAGGTCTATTAAATACTTGCGGTGAGTCACAGTTTTTAATTTTTACTATTGTGGGCTTTATTTGCTTTTCCAGGGAAAGTTTGCACTGCTAAAGTAAAATATACTAAAGTGTTAATTTAACTCAACTTAAGCGGTATAAGGCCTGTGGTTGATTAATATCTTCAGTGGGAGGGTGCAGTGTTTTTATCTTTTGTAGTGTCCTTACAGCACACTATTTAGAGTATCCCTGTTATCTAGATTTCCCTACCAACCAATGTCATATTTCTTTATTTTTCTAAATGCCTTTAAGGCATGATATGAAGACTATTCCTGGTGTTTATTGATCCCCACCTGCCAATATTGCCAGATTTATCCATTAGTCTCTGGGACTAAAGAGGTGTGAACCCCCCCACACCCAAACAGTCATGCATATACACACACACAAACACACACACACACACACACACACACACACACACACACACACACACACACACACACACACACACACACACACACCTACTCTGCCTATCCCCTAGCTAATTCCCTTATATGATCATACCTGCACATGCACTCACCCATACATGCACACATGCAGCACCCCACCCTGGACATTCACACCAACACTATCTGTCCGTAAAACTCCCTGACACTAACCTCTAACAAGTCAGTGAACACAAGCTTTAGGCCATGTTCATTAACATGAGTGTCCGAGACCAGCCATGTTACTTTATGCTGCTCAACTGTATAAATGCTTTATTTCAGGCATTTCCAGGGGAGATCACATAGTTAATTAGCATATGCTTCTCCCCTGGAATGCTTCATTAGCATTTTCATTGCTGTGCAGTCAACCCTCTATGGTAGGGATTTCTCTAAATCCCAAATGGTTACCATGAGTTGTACACCTTGTGAATTTCTAATTATATTTCATATCATAAGAAAAGAATGCATTTTGTCTTCTGTGCTGAAATTAGGACATGACCAAATTAAAGAAAGGATTATCTAACAATCATAACAGGTAGGTGACTCAGGACTAATTGCGTGATGTTGTTTTATCACTTACATCTTCTGGTAGCATGCATTGTGCAACAAGTGATCAGACCAGTACAATTCTGATAATGTCATTTATTCATGACATCAATGTAAAAGGGTTACTACCATTCACAGAGCACAGATTCAAAGTGCTAACTTTTTTCTAAGCAACTCTGTATTAAAGACAGATAGCAAGCGGCCATCAAAGCATAACAAAGCAGGGACAAAATGCTCCAAATATTATCAGTCTGACCAGAAATTCAGTAGCACATTATCTTCTAAATACTTTTGGACATACAGGCCATGGGATTAATTATGCACCGTGAGCAACTCTTCATGAATATTTAACACATTCATTTATACTTAATGAATAAATTTGCATTTTGACAGTACTATTTAATGGACTGCAAGAAAATTCTCAGAGCCATTCAATTGTCTACAGTTCAATAATCTAATGATAATGAAGCAGAAGGAGAAGAATAATCCTTAAGAAATCTAACCTGGAGTTCACATTACTTTATGCTCAGACATTAATTGGAACCAGTGGTTGTGGTAGGTCTTAACACAGAAAAATGAAGCACTTAATTTATTTTACATCTCAGTCTAGCACAATGTTATTAACAGTGATTTATGTTATATATACATCTATATACCAAAACTAATATCTCCCTCCTTCTCTCTGTATACACACACACACACACACACACACACACACACACACACACACACACCACTGGTAGAATTTCTAATACTTTTATTTTATTGTAACCATAAGGTTCTAACCAGAGCTTTAGATATATTTTATGCCATGATTCTGAGCTCTTACCAGTTTATCATTACAATTCTAGCTGTAAAATGTTGTAGTTTGCATTTTAGAAGTTATTGCAGCACTAGCAGAAATGTTTCATAGCGTAATGAGTCACTTCCATAGCTAAGTGTTTAATGATTCCTGTCTGCTAAGAGGAAAGTATTTTGGCCATTCTATTTTGCCCCAGTTCACCTGGATGTTATCTCTTTTAAAAGCCATCAAATAGGATCCTTAGCTATCTTCAGCACTTATTTTTTGATAACTTAAACATCTCTAGGGGTAACAAGTGAATTAACCACTCAGACTAATTGCTGTGGCATCTTGTGCTAGAATGTTGGCAGCATGCTTTAAAATTATAATTTTTCTCCACTGTATACTCCATGCAAGTTTTTAAGAACCCTCCATGGTTGTGAGTACAAAGAAATAAAAAAAACTCTCTTTTCAGGTATTAAACACAGCAGTCACCAGGAAAAGCAGCAAAAATTTCTAGCCACAAGATGAAATATAGCTGAAAAATCCACTGACTTTGCAGCAGAGAAATACTGAGTATATATTTGCAAGTCCATTCCCAAACTGCCTTTGCATGAAACAACAGTGTAAGACTAAAAAGTCTCTAGAGAAAGAATTATATCAAAAAAAGTTTGTTTCTAGAATCAAAAAAAAAATGAAATAAAAGAACAGTGACCTGGCTTCCCAAAATACATCAATATCACGTTATCGATATCTTACTACATTGAATCACTAAAGTTCAACCTCTAGTTATCAATGTAGTAAAACACTGAATAACATTTAAAAAAAAAGACAAAAATAAAAACTAACTAGCATAGGCAGGGGGCAAGCCACCCCTACACCTCCCACGTAGGGGGCTGTGCCCCCCCCCACTTAAATATTCCAACTCCGAGACCGTACTACATTGAGGTAAATGGAAATCTCCCCCTATGGAGATTTCTGTTTACCTGCACAATGTTCTACGCTTTCGATGTTGTGGTGTTGACAATATCAGCTTTGATATCGTCGGCTTTCGACATTGTGAAATAGACCCCCCAAAACAAGCCTCCAGAGTAGTATGTTCATTGTCTAGAGTATCATAAATCAAGTTTACAGTCTAGAGGCATACTCTGCCATTCAGGGTGAGTCCTAGTCACCTACTCCAAAAAATGGCTGTTCTAAGAGCATCGTCTGCAGTCCTTGCCAGGCCTTAACTTCATCTCCGCTAAACAAAATGTCTGCCTGAACTTCATTCTAAGTCCAGTATGAATTTCTAGTCATAACTCCTGTTGTGACCTGGAAAGAGCTTTGACTGTTCTGCCTTGGTCGGGTGATAGTTTTTTATATGCCTCTCAACTGGCAATATGCTTCTGATTAGTTGCCCAAGTCTGTTTCTTTACTAAAGTGCTGCAAGACTTTTAACCAACTCACTTTACATACTTTTAAAGCCACACTACCAGCTTTCCAAATCAAGATGCCACACACTTATAAAATGAAATAAAAAAAACAGGCAGGTGTACTGCAATAATTTCATAGAAATATTTAGCACTTTCTTCCTGAAATATACACCAAACTTCTTCAGAATAACCTATCATAAAAAATATTTGCTTAAATACCTCCTAATATCATATGAAACCAATCAAATGATGAAAAACAAAAGGTAAGCACTGTGTATTAAACATATGCATGATTTGTTTATAAAAGCACCACCATCAGCAGCTAATGGTAAAAAAAAAATTACACTGTGAACAAATAATGATATGTTTATAAAAGGCATTTTTATCATTATAGTTTTTTGTGACATAATTGTGCTCCTTCACCCATTTGGGTATTTTCATAGTGGCCATGCCCATATAAAAAGCATTACAATAGGGGCATAGGGCAATGTACACCACAAAATGGGAGCTGCAAGTGACCTTTCGAAATGAGGCAGTTCAACACAGGGACCTGCAGACATAAACGTATACACACTACAATTGCCACATTTATAGGTGCCCTTTAGCTTGCCAGTATACAATATATTGCATGTAATATTATTTGTATGAAACAAGTCTTTGAAATTGCCAGTTCTCTCATATACAAAACTTGGTTGGCTGCACACAGTACCAGATAGTTCAAAGTCACCTAACATCACTTTCCATTAGTCCTTCTACTGGTATTGCTTTCAACAGTAATCTGTAAATAAAAATATTTACTGATATTCATTTGTATTCACCTGGTATTCACCTCTGTATCAGTTTTTTTTTTTTTTTTTTTTTTTGTGGTTAGCTGCTTTCATAGAATAGGTGAAACTTAGTGTCCCTGTTGTTGATAATTTCCATTGCTGCACATTGATAAAAATCTAACTTTTAACCTTAAAGTCTGCCTTTATTTTTTTTTGCTTTTAATCTGCTAATATGTAACATTCACCTGACATGTGCTTTCCTGCACCTCCACTGCGAGGGCTTCTTTCGGTCATCTTGTTAATACATTATCTAGGAAGTATCACTGAGAAAAGTCATTGGCTCAGATCCCTTAGAGCCTGATTACAGTCTGCAAATGTGTAACATTCATCTGATAAGTGCTTCCATTACTGATTCAGTGTGACAGTTTGGCTCACCTTGTTAAGGAACTGCAGGGTATAATGTAACTGAACAGAGATGATGGTTCAAACCTCCTCTGAGGTGCACAGTTAAAATTGTTCATGACATCTGCATTATATTACAGGCACACTGATCAAACTCTGATGTTCTCAGGATTAGTGTAGGTTAATGAATCCTGTTACTTTAGTGTATCCCACATATGGTGTCTGGGTTTCAGCCTATCTATGTGTGTGTGTGCATACTTCCTTTTCCATTATGTCCCGCATCCCTTCTTTGGACAGCAGCTCCTATTGCAGTCTTTTAACTGCCTTTCTTGTTTCTGTTGCCCTGCTACCACATCTGTACTTCATGTTGGAGCAAGATTTATAGCCTTCCATAAGACATTTCCCTGCAAGTCTATTGCTATCAGCTGCAGCAATACATCAACAATGTATCTTTATCACAAGTGTGCACAGGCTCACAATGTCTAACACAGATGGTTAAGCACAGTTGATGTTTACAGATGTTGCCTGTACTTTACTGAGGTCATAAAGGGGTCTCACACCGTCTTGCTACAGGTCTTGCCATGGGTAACTACTGCAGCCTCAACAAGAAGCTCATTCTTACACAGACTGGCCTTGCCATGCACATTGTTAACAAGCCTCAGGATTTGTTGTGTATGCACTGTAAAGATATTGGATGGCCGTGATCATGGACACAGCATTTCTGAAATCTCTGGGGTGTTATTATTGTGCTGTTCCAAAAATAGCTGGCGATCACTTCATTACCTTTACAAAAAAAAATGTCATCAATAAACCTTCTGTAAAAGATGATGTTGAACAGTGAAACATTGGGCATAATGGTTTGTTCTCATCATTTCCATACTAGCTTAGCAAAAGAGGGTTAGAGTTGCCTCCACTGTAATTCCTCTAATTTGTTGGTAGATCTTGGAAATGAAAACCAAATAAAATAAAATAATTATTCTACAATACTTGATTTAATGGCATGCATAAGGTAGAATCCTATTAGCAGTCCAAATGGTATAATGAGTAAAAATGCTTATCAACACCTTCAGTCTGAGGAATGTTAGTAAAAAGTGAATTAATGACCACAATAAATAAAATGTTTCTTCACCTGAAATATGACAACATTTCATTTTGTCTTGGAAAATCCAAGGAATCTTTAAAATATGAAGACAAAGTCTGAAGCAAAGGGTTTAAAACATTAAATACCTCCTGTTACACAACCAGAATCTGAGACTATAGGTCTGAACAGGGGCTGAGATCTATACTTATGGAGTTTTGGAATGTCAAAAAACACTTCTGTCTTAGTAGAGGAAACATGCATAAATTCAAAGGTGCTCTAATCTAAATAGTTATTTAGCAATAAATCATTTAGCACATTTTCAATGCTGCATATTTACAAAGTATATCAAACACATACAATTCTGCATTCTTCAGAATTAGTCAAAACCAATTCAATAACTTTAAAATAATATTCTTGGTGCATAATCACCCTACACATACCTTGATCTGCCCTCATAAATTGTAACTTTCAGCGAGTCAGAAAGTCCATTAACATTGTCCTTTCTTCCCAGAAAGAGCTTCACAGATATGTTTCTCACATGTTTTCAAAGGTTTATTAGACAGGATTACGAGGGGCTGTAAGTAGAAGATTTTCTTAAAGTTATTCTGTTTGTCTGATTATTGTGCAAAATATACTCAAGATTCAGGTTTCTAGGAAATAATCTTAGCTGTAACAAAGTTTTAGGAGTATTGGCTCTACCACTTGAAACAAAAGAAAAGCCTTGAGATAATTTAAGCCAAATAGCAGTACATAGTTTTTTTAACTAAATTAAATATGCAGGTCTCACCAAAATGTCCGTTCAGCTGTTCCTGCCGTGAGTTCTCCTTTCCCCCTTTTCCCCCTTCCTTACTGTTTGCATTGTTCTTCTGACTGAGGCAATACTTTTCTAATGGTAGAGGTAGTTGCTCTACATTCTCATCTTGAATTGCCTGGAGGTTAGCAGATTATTCTGAACATGATTTTGAACAATTGTTTGCTATAAATATGATAACCAATGTGTTAACTGAAGGACAAACTTGATTAGTTTCTGATAAAAATAACTCTCCGTCTTGTCTTCTGTTAGACACATCTTCTCTGAAGTAGGCAAATCACCTGGGAGAATGTTTCCTTATATGCTTTACAACCTCTGTTTTCATCTATTTGTATGCAATAATGGTTTTAGCTACTCTATCTAAAGAAATGATCACACCTTCATATTCACCATAGAAAGTAGTAAAGTTTGTAAAATAATTTCTTCTAGTGTTCAGTAAAGTACTTCTCCATTTTATTTTAAGAACAAACTGGAGATGAGGAAAACAAAGTGGAAGCTTCATTTGCAGATCAATAAAATATCCTGGACTTAATGAAACAATAAATATGAAATGTTTCCTTAAAGACAGTTGACTTAAAATAAAAAAAGTCTAATATTTTAATATGGGCTTGATAAAGTGTTTTATATAGTCATTGTATTGTAAATGTTTCATTTGTTTATTCTATGATACTTACCTCAGGGTTTTCATCATCTGTTGGTTTCATGTGATTTTAGGAGGTATATAAGCAGGTACTTTTTATGCTTGGTAACTCTGAAGAAGTTGAGTTTGTTTATGGAGGATAACACTAAATGTTTGTATTTAACTTTGCTATTCAGAACACACACTGATTTGATGCTTTTTTCTTTGTAATTTTTGGTTTTTGCACACACACACACACACACACACACACACACACACACACACACACACACACACACACACACACACACACACATGCACACACACACACACACACACACACACACACACACACACACACACACACACACACACACACACACACACACACACACGCGCACACACACATGCGTACACACAGTCACACACACACAGACACACACACCCACATGCACGCACTCACACACACACACGCACACACTCACACACACACACACACACACACACACACACACACACACACACACACACACATACACACACACACACACACACACATGCGCGCGCTCTGACACACACACACACACACATACACACACACACATGCGAGCGCAGACACATACACACACACACACACACACACTCACACACACACACACACACACACATGTGCACACACACACACACACACACACACACACACACACACACACACACACACACACACACACACACACATGCACACACACACACACACACACACACACACACACACACACACACACACATGCACGCACTCACACACACACACACACACATGCGCGCGCAGACACATACACACACACACACACACACACACACACACACACACACACACACACACACACACACACACACACACACACATGTGCGCGCTCGCTCACACACACACATGCGTGCACACACACACATACACACACACACACACACACACACACACACACACACACACACACACACACACACACACACACACCAAACATCTTTTTGCCTTTATATAATTGTCAATGTAGAGGATTAGCATTTGTGTTTTCAAGTGATTGGTGTATTATCTTATTTTCATTAAGCAGCAACGAGTAAGATGGCATGACATTACAAAAACATGTATCTGGAACATTTCTCCCTGGGGCTCCACTATAAAATGGCTTTGTTCCAAGTCAGACTTTCCTGGTAAACAAGTGTTAAATAAATAAAAATAAATAAAACTTACCACTAGCTGTATTTAAAGTGTGTTTGGCCTGGAGTCAACTTGAACAGCATTTAGTCCTTCAAGTTCTGATAATTTGTTTTCACACTGCTTGCTTTATTGTACACGAAGTTGGCTGCATACCAATATACATGATGTCCCTGTAGCTATGTACTACTTGATTTAGCTATACATCAATACCAAAATGTCTGTCAGACAAAAGACACTGGCCATAATTGCATGCACACTTCAACAGCAGAAAAGAATGATTTTCATTTTAATTTCAATATGTCATGCCAAGAATGTGCATGCTTTGTGCTTACTCTTTAAAGAGATGAGTTGGCTTCTTTCATATTTCCATTATAAATACAAACTCTTGCGATCAACTTCACAAGACGTAAAGGACATCTAGTCAGTATCCATTATAAAAGACAAATGGATAATAATATGTACATATTTCTTTCTGCAAATGAAACAAAAGGAAAAGACTGCACATACTAAACCTGTGCCAATGTTCTATGTTTTTAAGTCACTATTTAAAAATGTTTCTGATGCACAAACTCTATACATATGGCAGCAGTTTAAGAGTATTACAACACCTGCAGAGACTTTCAGGGGATGAATCTTGTCTCCATTAGAAGGCCTAAGCCTGTTTAAGGAGAAGCCTATGAAGGCCTAAATATGGTGTATTTAAAACATTAACTATTTTCTTTTTCACTTAATGTGATGGCAGGCTTAATTATAAGGATAATAAACTAAGGCTGCGTATCTCTAAAAACACAATACTTGAGAAATAATGTAGCAGACCTTGATTATTTTAAGTAGGCATGTTTTTAATGTCTCTTGTTTGGAGAAGACCAAAGACATTTTCTATAGTTTGTGGAAGACTTACAATAATGGATCCTGCAAATCTGTACTGAGAGATATAACAAAGTGTCACGGTTCATTTCGTAATCCTGCAGAGATCTGGCATGTATTTAACATGAGCTGAACAAGTTCAAAAATTATGATTGATACATGTGGTTATTAAGAAACATGTACTATAAAATTACAGTTGCTTTAGAAAATTATGCATTTAAAAATATATAACTGCGGTGGTGGTGCTGCGGTAGTGTTGTCGCCTCACAGTAAGACGCTGTCCTGTTTGATTCTCAGCTGAAGCATCTTCTGTGTAGAGATATGCGTAAATGGGTGTACCTTCGTTGAAGATTGTGCGTCAGGGCTGGCAACTCGGCATGTAAAAATCTACTGTCAATCATTAGCGGACCAGAGTTCCGCTGTGACAACCCCTAACCGGGAAAAGCCAAAAGACACAACAACATGCATTTAAAAATATACTCTGTGTAAAAAAGTTAAAAAAATCAATAGTGTACAGAATATAGAATATGCAGAGTATAGAATATGCAGAATCCAGCAATGGCAAACGAATGTAGGAAGACATTAAATGCCTATCAGGAGTGCACTGAACAGCAGTGATGTTAACATACTTTAAACTTATGAAAAACTGCCCTAGGGTAACTTCCGAAACATACATGTCAACCCTATCCAAATCATGACAGTAGATTTAACACTGATGTATGACAGGATGCAGTATACTCCCACATATATGTACAAGTCGGGATGCTGAGTCTGAGTTGCATCCCCTGATTCATGTAGCTTGGGCATTGTTGTAATGCCTGAAGGGAAAAATGTATCTTGACAGGCTTTATTCTTTATTGATAACGGCTCTGTTTTCACTCTCCTAAATAAATAAATACATGCATACATCTCAATAAATAAATATTCTATGCTAGTTACTAAGGCATACCTAACAGATAAACATTTAGAAAACAATGAAACACCCACTCTAAATAAATGGGTCTATATTATATTCTCGAAAGCCAACAATGTTGAATCTGATATTGTCGACACGAGAATATCGAACGCTCAGAATCTCGAGTGTGTAAACGGAAATCTCTGTAAGGTGAGATTTCTGTTTACTGCAATGTAGTGCGGTCTCAGAGTTTGCATATTTAAGTAGCGGGGGGTGTGGAGGGCACAACCCCCTCACGTGGGGGGTACAATGGGGATTGCCCCCAACTGCTTAAACCCATTAGGGTACTTTTTTCTTATTTTTTTGTCTTTTTATAAGGTCGACGTTTGAAGACGTTGACCATATGTTGTGCGATGTTTTCAACCGTCGATCTTATAATATACACCCAAATAAATATGTAAAACATGCTGGTTGCTAAGCATAAATAGCAGTCCAAAATTATCAAATAATTAAAAGGATAAATATGCTATTAACAACTGAGAATGGACAAGCAGAGATGATAAAAGGAAGAAATCAAACATTAAATATGCTGATCAAATGTCTGCCAGTGAAACTAAGTACTTTTGTCTCACTTTTATTGCAGACTTCTTTAGAATGCAATGAAACATTGATGCAAACCTTTAAATATCCATATGCTAACATAACTATGTTAACATAAACTGGGGCACACAAGTTAAGCCATATATTTTTTCAAGTGTTTAATACCTGGTTGTATTTGACTACTGTGTATAATTGCTACATTTTTGTACTTGTGTTTACACTGATTTTGTCAATTGTGTCTGTTATACTATCATTTTTTGTGACATTTGTATGTAGGCTATTACTGGAGTTTTTCTCCCTGGGCCTCTGCTGAAAATGGGCACTATCCCAGTTGGACCATCCCGGTAAACAAATGTAAAATAAATAAATGAATGAATAAATAAATAACCATTGCACCCATGGCCAGAACTCTTTTCTGGTAGAAGTAGTCTCCCACAAAAAACATAAAATTTTTATTTAAAACAATTTCCATCAGATCTTGAAGCCAACAAATCTCTGCATTGTCAAAACATGTTCATCACAATGGCTTCATGAAACCAAGACCAGTGTCTTGGGAAATACTAGAAATGACATCTTTCACAACAGCTGTCACCATTAGGGTATGCTCATTTATGTTTATAAATATCAAACATTATAAAAAATGCCATGAATTTCTTAAAACATGATTGGCATTGTAAAAAAAATGTTTATAGCCTTACATCAGTCCATGTGGCCAGACCTTTGGTTTTGCAACCACTTGAAGAAAAGCTTATCCTATATGGTGGATCAGACAATTCCTTTTGAAATTTCAGAGTACCAAACACTGCCAAGGTTATAGGAAATTTAACCATCAGAAATGCATATAAAGTTTTGTGAATAAAACCCTTGTTCAGTAAATTTTCAAGTCATATATCAATCCTTCGATATGCAATGTTGATGAAGTTCTTAGATGTGGGATTACATGATGCATCATTGAATAAAACACAAGATACCTTAAAAATGGTTTATCTCCATATGGGCGAGAATGGTTTGTGCGATTATGAATTATATCGACTAATATCACCGAATTACAGAACGTGTTTGAGGCAAGATGTTGAAAATCAATACACGGAATCCCAACTTCAAACATATGTTATTTATTTGAATGGCACAGTGCATTCGCACTGTGTGCATTCAATACTATGCGATTTGACATTATGATATTTTGCCATTGTACGTTCGGCCACTTAGACATCTGACAAACCAATTGCAACCTGGTAAATCCTTAAAAACATATATGTTATGATAAATTACAACTAAAACCCCACCATTGTCTGGTTTCATGATCCAAATCAACCTGTTGGAACATATGGAATTTAGTAACTGCTGTTCATCACATTTCAGGTTAAAACCAAAGTGCTTGCTATATGAATGCAGAAATCCTTGATGTCCTTTTCATGTAAGTTCACAAAAATAGCAACCACCGGGTTGGGGGAATTTAAAACACTTCTATGTTTAACTACAGAATTTGAAAAAAATCATTACTTACTGTTTGGTGCATCAAGAGCTGTTAGCTGAGTTTTCGTACAAAACATTTCAGCTCAATTCTAATCTGAGTTGTTGGAGCAAATGTCACCCCTTCAAAAATAAACCCACAAAGCTTGGGGTAATAGTCAGAGAACTATAACTGAAAACCCAGAAATAGTTTTTTTTTTTTTTTATATGTATTTCAGGATTATACAAACTTGCTTATCTCTGACATGAATGCTACATGCCTCTTTCCTAGAAATGACCAGGTCCTCTTGGGTTTGCACGCTTAATAAAGTTATGTGGCTCTTGATTGGTGTAACAACCCACCAATCTCTTTTGAATGTCTCAATGGTCGATATTGAAAAAAAAATATCTGTATTTGTTTCCTTAACATATCCAAAGGAACTTGTTTTAATGAATCAACAGATACCTCATTTTTAGTAACCTAAACATCAGTGTTAGCTGATTTTCCTGGGGCCAGATAGGTCTTTCTTTTGTCATACTATTTTTGTCACAAATAATTTTTTTCTCCTTTCTGTGTTAACAGTTTCTATCACTCTGTCAATTTTGACAAGAACAGCATTGTATTCATCCTTCATAGTGTCAAACAGGAGATCCTTTTTGATAGAAGTGTCTAATGCCTTGATATCTTTCAGAATCAATCCATACATCTGTTGTTATCCCATATTAAAATCTCAATCATATTCAGTCCTGCTCTGTCAAAGAGTACCAGTAGTTCCTGATGTAGGACTGATTCCTGCTCCAAATTATTTGGGAACGTACAAAGTCTCAATTCATTGGGCACTCTCCAATATTTTAAACACTCGCAAAAGAAAGCATTGTCTAATTGTAAAGTTTCATGCTTGGTTATTTTTTTCTCATGTGTGTGGCTATGGGTGCAAAGTGTGCTCCAGTTCATGTTAAAATAGTTATGAAGTACTGGGAGAAACATTTTACGCTGACTTTTCATTCAAACCAAAATATTATTATATTTATGATATATGTATGATTTTTTTATTGTGGGATGGTGATGAGGATGAACTAATTTAACTATTTATTTATTTATTTATTTTTTTTTTTATTTATTTGAATGCTACAAGTTGCTTTTTAGAATTTATTTTTCAATATAATAAATTAACTATGATTTTTTTAGATGTCAACATTTCATCAAACTAATGGGCAATCTGAATATAATTTTTTTTTTTTAATTTTAGCAGACAACACCTTATTTGGCAAAAGAAAGGGTTGATCAAACGTCAGTGTATTAGGCTTTCTAGACTAATTTCAGATGATGAGAAGTTTGGTAAAAAACTGATATTCTGTCTCCATATTTTTGGTGAGAGGATACACCAAGGAACTAATCCAAAATTTGGCAAATGAAATTTCCAGTAGAAGGTACAATGACTTCCACCTATTTTGAAGCGCCCTATTTCAGTTAGGAAAACAAATGCTCACCATGAGACTGTCAATTTTAAAACTGCTATGATATTATCTTTTAACAAAAATGACAGGCATTTAAAAATATAATATGGAATAATTAAGACTGGTTCCCTCCAAACACATTTTGTGTGATGAGCCTTTATCTGTGTACAAAAGGGACCAGTAACCTTAAGCATAAGCTTTATTTATTTATTTGTTTATTTATTTGCATTTGTTTACCAGGAAAGTCCGACTAGGCCGAAGTCCATTTTCAGCAGTGACCAAGGGAGAAAAAGCTACACAGAAATATAAGCAAAATACAATAATTAGAATGTACAATAGTATACATATAGTAAGATGCAGAACATGTATCAGCTAGTTAGTCTACACAAATAAGTGTTCAATATATTTTTCTAGTAGATACAGGGTCAAAAATAAAAAACACACATGCATTTCAGTAACAATCACTGCGAGAAAAATAAAATTAGTACTGTTTACCTATTAAATAATAGTTATGAACAAATGAGATTTCCTATATATATATATATATATATATATATATATATATATATGTGTGTGTATATATATATATATATATATATATATATATATATATATATATGGTTCCCCTTCACAATCTCAAATTACTGAATGCTCGAAATTCAGTAACTTGAGACTGTAAAGTCGAAAACCCATAAGCGCGAATCTGCATAAGCTCGAATTCAAATATCTCGAATTCGCGCTTATGCATGTCAGCTACGGGATGGGAAGTGTGTGATCAGGATGTTTTACAAAAGGGAAGGTAAGTGAGTGTATGTGTGTGTTTTGTAAGTTGTGTGTGTGGGTTAGGGTAGGGAGGTGGGAGTAAGAGTGTGAGTGTTGGATGTGTCTGTATTTGTGTGTGTGTGTGAGGCAGTGTAAAATGTTTATGTGCTGTTTTTTTATTTTGTGTATTAATGTGATCTCGGAGTTAGAATATATAAGTGGGGGGTGGGGGGTGCAGCCCCCCACGTGGGGGTGGCAGGGGGGCTTGCGTCCCTGCGTGCATGTAGTGTAGGGCTTGTAGTTTATGTGATGTGGGTTGTATGGTGTGCGTGTTGTGTGGTGTATGTGTTCTGTATGTTCGGGGTTTTTTGTTTTTGTGCTTGTGGTTTTCGGGATTTTTGTTGTATCGAGTTTCTGGTTTCGGTTTATTGCATTTTGAGCTTGTGGTTATTCGGGCATATGAAGGGGAACTATATATATATATATATATATATATATATATATATATATATATATATATATATATTATTTATTTTTTTTTTTTGAGTTGTAATAGCACTAGGAAGAGGGAGAAAATGAGTTAGGGAGTGGACAGTGTGATGAGAGAGCTATTTATATCTTGTCACTCAGGTTTGGTGCAGGAGCAATGTGGTTTTTTGGATAGATATTTTAATAATAGTTGTTTAAAATTGGTAGGTTCAGGAGTGTTTTGGAGGGTGTGGGGTTCCATAATTTGGCTATGTGATTTGAGAATAGGGCTTCACCATGAGTGTTGTTAGCTTTGTTTACTGCGAGAAAGGTTCTGTCTGCAGATCTTAAACTTTGTGGGTATGAGTAGGAAACAACAAATTCCTTGACAGATGGACAATTGTCAGGATGGAATATGATATTGTGTGTGAATTTAAGCTGGTAGAGATGGAGAAGGTTAGGTAGCTCGAGCTAGTTTAAACTATGTAGAGCAATACCTTGGCGGGTTTCGTGGGGAAGGTTGGCTCCGAAGCGAGCTATTTTGTTGTACCAAGTTTCCAATTTGGTTAAATCTGATTTTTTTTAAGTTGGTAAAGAAGGGGAAAGCATAAAGGAGTATAAAGAGGAGGAAAGTTCTGGATCTGACTAGTCTGGTACTGTCAGTGAGGTATGGCTTGCTTCTGTACAGTGAGCCAAGTTTGATGTGAACTTTCTTAATTGTGATGGCTATTTGTTGGTCAAATCTGAGTTTGTTGTCGATAGTCATGCCCAAGAGTGTTGTATGCTCAACTAGTTGAATGACTATGTTGTTTGCTGAGAGAATGGTGAAAGGAGGGGTGGTAGATGATGCTTACTGTGTCTTTTTGGGGTTGAGAATTAGTTGTGATTTACTTAGATATGTTAAGATATCATTAAAAGCATGTTGGGCTACTATTTGGAGGTTTTGTAAGGTAGATTAGAGTTGAATCATTTGCATAATGATCTACTTTAGCATGTATTGTGGATGACGCTAGATCATTAGACAAGATGTGAAAAGAAAGGGCCCTAGTATGGATCCTTGGGGGACTCTGAGTGAAAGAGGCAGAAGTGGTAAGAGTTTGGATTTGCAACGTACTGCTTGTTGTCTGTCAGAAAGATAGCATAGGAACCAAGAGAGGGAAGTCTTTGATAGGTTTAGTGAAGCAAAAGTATTAAGGAGTTTCTGATCGCTGACAGTGTTGAATACTTTTGATATGTCTAGGGACATTGATGCTAACTGATGGTTTGAATTTCTGAATTGGTTGATGGTGTTAGAGAAATTAATTAGGGCTGTGGTGGTGTCGTTTTTCGGTCTGAAACCATGTTGGGAGGGAGCGATAATGTATTGTAGTAACTGAGCATGTATACATTTTCCCATAATTTTGACACAGGGGGAAAGGATGGCTATGGATCTGTAACTGTTTAATTCTGTTGATGTTCCTACTTTATGTAGATGGGTGATATAGGAAATTAAGCTTGAAGCATGTGCTGTATTGTTTCAGTGTGTTTTTGTCAAAATAAGGAAGTTGACATAAAGTACTTTGACATTTTTAAGATTGGATGTTAGTAGTAGATCCATATATTCCATATTCCATATAATTCGAAGTCTCCTTAAAATGATTCACTTGAGTGGATAATGAGACTCCATAGGCTGTTGAACTGGTAAACCCTCATGGGTCCTTCAGGAATATTCAAATAAGGGTCTAAACTTTAAGATTTGAGATTAGCTCCCTATTTTTCCACAGCCCATATTTTCTTCCAATCACATCCCCTGGACCCTCCCACCATTGACTGCAACTCTCTTTAAATAACTGACCTGTTGAATGTAATGTATAAGAACGACAGCACTTGTCCAACTACCTACTTAGGTGAAAAAGCTACTTGAAACTTCAACAAGGCGTCTTTATTCACCCCACAGGGAGGGCATCAGAAGGAGAGAGGAAGAGAACGAGTCTTCTAGATCAGCTTCCAACTGTGAGCTTATCTGGATTAATCCTTTATACTCTATCTCTCATTAATCCCTTCACCATTTGGGACACAGGAGGGGTACCAAACCTGACATGAACTTTCTGGATTAGCTTTGTTTCCTCTTCAACCTTGGCACACCTAAGAAGGTAGCCACTTGAGAATATGACTTTAAGGAGACTGTCGGTGATGTGTCAATAGATAATTCATGACTTAAATACCTTCTGAAGATGTTTGTTAAAAATTTAAAATAAAGACTTTTAACTAAAAATGAGGTTCCACAGGCTACTGAGCTGGGAAACCTTCATGGGTCTTACAGAAATGCTCAACTAAGAGACTAACTTCTAAACTTTGAAATTAGCTCCCATATTTTCTTCCAATCACATCCCCTGGACCCTCCCACCATTGATTGCAACTGCCTGTAAATAACTGACTTGTTTAATGCAATGTATTAGAATAAGAGCCCTCATCCATCTACCTACTTAACTGAATAAACTACTCAAAACTTCAACAAGGTGTTGTTATTCCTCCTACACAGAGGCAAGAGAGATAGTGTCTCCTAGATCTGCTGGCCAAAGTGATTTTATCAGGACCGATGGTTTATAATCTGTTTCTACTCACTTATTACTTAAGATGGATATTTTCTTTCCTCCATAGTAGTGGTGGGCATGTTGTATTGTCTGTGCAGTGTTTGTCACTGTAGTATTATCTAGAAATGTGTAAAAGTGGCTAAGGGATAGAGTAAGGCAGGGCTTCCTGCTGAGCATCCTTTGGGCTAATCCATTAGAGCATTGCTTGTACAAGCCTTGTTAAATGCAAAGGGTGATAAGCCTTGCATTATACACATTTTTACCAGTGATCATTAATAACCTGACCACTGGCTTCAAGATCATTGACAAAGACTTTTTTTTAAATCTTATAATGCAATAAACCTATAGATGATTAATTCCATGTAATTTATGATAAGAAGTTATTTATTATCTTATAGTACTGTACTCATATATTTTTCACAAGATGCCTCTGACTTTGTTAATTTTCTTCTAATGTCATGCAATAATAAATGTAAAGATCATTTATACCATACCATTATACAGACTTGGAATATTTTCATCATTTATTTTCTAAAACAAATCGAGTTTTATAAAGAAGTCCAGTAACCATGCTCCATGGCATGTAAGGTAAATCCTTAGCTGGGATTTAGTTGATACTTTTTTGTGCTGTGCCTTAGGTACTGGAGTAGCTTATGAGGGTGGATATGAATGAGTGGTCAAATCCTAGGGGGGGCATATGCAGTCCAGTCCTCAGCAGTGATGGCGGCATAAGGGCTTGGAAATGGCATGTAACTCTGCCAAACTTTATTTGCAATTATGCCTTCCTTATAAGTCTGTGCAACAGCAGACACACCTGCACAGGATAAGGAGAGCAGGCCATTCACTTCAGCAAGCTATAATCTCAGCCACCAGTGAGAGTATCTGAGCTTCACGGTAGTACTGCACCATGGAGAAGGTAAAGGTACAGTTTATACATGGCTACAGGGATTATGAGGCAGAATACTGGGTAATGAACATCAATCAATATGCATAGCTCAAACAATGACAGTAGGCTAATGGCAAATATACAGAAAATTATATACATAAATAAGGATATAAAGATCAAGAGATAGATCTGAAAAATGAAAATGACAGAAACTAGCTAAAGAAAATACCTAAAGAACTTGGTATAACATATTCTTTACACAGAACCATTTTGGTGGTGTGCAGCTTGGTAAGCATTTGAATTACTGAGGCTCCATTAGAGGAAGTCCCAAAACATAAAAACTGAGTGGCTGAGAAAATTACTTTTCTATACCAAGATGGCCATTTTCCAAAAATATTCCCTTTTCCCCAAGGTATTAAAACAAAGAGAGAGAAGGTCACACTGAAAAACCAATCAGTAAAAACTAAATGAAAACTCCAGCCAAGCTAGAACTTCCAATGAGTGACCTCCCAAACCTCCTGTAACAGAGGCACATGGGATATATGCAAATGACCCTTATGAACATCAGGTGTTTCAGCTATATGGCTGTAGTGATTGCCCATGACTTTTATGTTTGAAGTCGTTTTAATGGACAATTTCAGGCCAATAAAGCCAAACCCCATTAGCTATGGATATGCATATTTCGGTCTTGTTATAACCTCCTCAGCATAGCACAAGCAGAGTGTTTGACTAAGCATAAGAAACACAGGGTTGTTATACCCAGCTGATGTCAATTATCTTTAGGGTGACTGCAAAAACTCCCAACTAACAAATTAAAACAAAGAGAGAGAAGGTCACACTGAAAAAACAATCAGTAAAAACTAAATGAAAACTCCAGCCAAGGTAGAACTTCCAATGAGTGACCTCCCAAATCTCCTGTAACAAAGGCACATGGGATATATGCAAATGACCCTTATGAACATCAGGTGTTTCAGCTATATGGCGATTCTGATTGCCCATGACTTTTACGTTTGAAGTTGTTTTAGTGGACAATTTCAGGCCAATAAAGCCAAACCCCACTAGCTATGGATATGCATATTTCGGCCTTGTTATGACCTTGTCAGCATAGCACAAGCAGAGTGTTTGACTAAGCATAAGAAACTTATGGCAAACCAGACTTATAAGATACTTATACTTATAAGAGACTTATGCTTAGTCAAACACTCTGCTTGTGCTCTGCTGACGAGGTCATAACAAGGCCGAAATATGAATATCCATAGCTAGTGGGGTTTGGCTTTATTGGCCTGAAATTGTCCATTAAAACGACTTCAAATGTAAAAGTCATGGGCAATCAGAATCGCCATATAGCTGAAACACCTGATGTTCATAAGGGTAATTTGCATATATCCCATGTGCCTTTGTTACAGGAGGTTTGGGAGGTCACTCATTGGAAGTTCTAGCTATTGGATGGAGTTTTCATTTAGTTTTTACTGATTGGTTTTCTCCAAGGTATGTCAATCTCAGAGTTGGTATATATAAGTTTGGGAGTTGTAGGAGGGGTGCAGGGGGGCAAAGTCACCTGTAAAATAAGTTTAAAGAAGAGAGATGCTTGTGATTCATTCTTCTCCTGGATTTTTTTTTTTTTTTTTGTTGGTGGGGGTGGTTTCTGTGTGTTGGCATTCAGCATTTCAAGTGCAGACATTTCAATAAGGAGCCATGCACCTTCCCTTACACATAGACAAGCCAGGACCCTTCTGTGATCCTCTGTGCTTAAAATGATTGAAACTGTAGCACACTACTAGGAAAAGACTTGCCATGCAATATTTTTGCATTAATCCACAGCTGGGTGTGGTTAATTCAGGATTTATCCAAGTTAGTATAGTTTGATCAGAAGGGCAAGGCCCAAGTGACTAAACAAAGCCAACTATCAGTAAATCCTGTATTACCCACACACAGGAGTGGATTGTTGCTGTTATACAATGACATTATTAAAAACCACAAAAATCTTACCTTTTCTAAATAATGTTATTGTATAAAAAGTCTTTAGTGCTCTTCCACTAACCTCTGCTAGTCTGTGGCACCTAAATGATGTACTGTGCATGCTCTGCATGTATATGGGAATAGCTGCACAGAAGGTTGCTGTCTCTGACCACTCCCACACTCCACCAAAAGTTTAACTTTTTTGTAGAATGCCCAGTTATTTGTTTCATATTTTTGGATTGTTCTTTATAAAACATGTGCTTTTCTGGCTAATCATTGAGAACTGAACTCACAAAATGATGAGTGATATCTCTGTTCAGGGTTGTAGTGGAACTAATTGTACAGGTGCTAGCTGTGAGGTTTTTTTGTTTGTTTTGTTTTTTTTTATACTGTTGTAAATTGCTCTGTAGAACAGATTATTATTTTATGAAATAAAAAAAAACCAGTTTGAATTCTCCAGTTAGCGGCATGGGGGAAGTACGTTAATGCACCTCTTCTTGTAGAGAAGAAGAAGAAGAAGAAGCATGCTAGTATATCTTTTGATGATGTTACCGTGCATATTCCAATAGAAAGACCAGCCACAAAGCATTCAGACCACTTTTACAAGGGGCAGGCCCTCTATTTGGGCTGTCCAATCAGTGTGCTCATTTTTGAATAGTAATGATCCTTTATTGTATAATATCAGTTATCCAACACATATTTAATACATAAAAAAATGGAAACAGTGATCAGATGTAACAATAAGTGCAGCTATTATAAATTCAGCCATATCCCACACTAATGAATTTAGTATACATGCTAAAATGCAAGTTATGGCTGCTGATTTGCATATTTCTGAAATGTCCATTCCTACAGCAGGTACAAATCACCACTGTATATGTATACTCGATTTGTTTTGTATAGAAATATGATGCTGCCGCTTTAAATGAACTTACATTTGTTAAGGGAGTAGCCTTGTTAATAAGACTATTAATTACTTCAGTGTATGATTGGTTGAGGTTCTTGATTCTTTGCTATTTATTATGGGTTCATTGTTGTTTTTTTTTAAGGTCTGAGGAAGCAGTACCTTGAATACTGTGAAAGTGCTTGCATCTTTTAAAGGTTTTATCTCTTTATAGTATTTGTGACTACTTTATTGGATTACTGCATTGTTTTAGTTCACTTTATGTGTTTTTGGATTTAGAAAATAGACTGAGACAAAATAACATGAGAATTTATGCTATACCTGAAAATTATGAGGGAGACAATATAATAAACTTCTTAACAACCTGGCTACATAAAATATTAAGTCCCCCTGAAACTTTATATTTTGAAATTGAAAGGGCACATAGATCCCTGAGCACACCTTCAAAGAAGGAAAGCTCACCACCACGGTCAGTTATAGTTCGGTTTATGTCTAGCTCATAAAAAGATCAAATATTAAAAACAGCATTGTCCAGCCCACCTATTAAAATAGGTGACCATGTAGTCAATTATTATTCCAGTAAAGTAATAAGTAAAAAAATCCTTTTACCACTGATCAAAGAACAAAGAACAATATTAAAGCCACTTTGGTGGTTCTTGCAAATTATTTATTTTTGTGTAAACCAAAATAGTATCCACTTTTGTTAACAAAAGTAAAATCCTTAATAATACTAAAGAAATAGAGTGGAACAGTATATCCCTCAATAGATAATACTAAAGAAATAGATTGGAACAGTATATCCCTCAATAGACAGAGTGAGCCGAATTCCTGGAAAACTGCTTCTAAAATTAAAAATATTAAAAACATGTGACTTTTATTCTCTGATTGCAGGATTTTTATTTTCTGAAACAATAGGTTTACCCTTTAAGTAAAAGGGTTGAACTAGACGTTAAACTTCAACACATATGTAAGCATGTATTTATATTTTAAGCTAAAACGTTTTTCAAGATGAGGAATGTAAATGGTTAGCTCTACTCCTTTACTATATTTACAGTGAAAGATTTAATATATTTTATTTAACTAAACATATAAGTATATTTCTAAATGTTATACAAATACTTCTTGTAAGAGAATGTCATTAAATTATAAGAAATAGAACTGGTAAATTTAAGACTATATAAGTTAAGAGTTTTACTTTATTTTTAAAACTTTTCTTAGTATGTATATTGCTGGGTTAACTGAATGTCAGATCTAAGTAATATGCTAATTAGAATTGTTAAAGTGCTAGTGATTTCACTTTCTTTGCTCCTTTGTAACACATTCCTTTTACATGTCATTTACAAAGAAGTAACACTTAAAGAAAGCTTGAGAACAAAATAATGTTTCATTTGTGTCAGAATGCTGATTTCTTGCTTGCTTACTTCCCACCTTGAGGTGTTCTGAAGAAAATTTAGCTCAAAGTTCATAACTGATGTCTATGAAAACAGGAGCTTTCTTTTTATTTCTTTTTTTCAAGTATATATGTGAGAAATATATTTTAATAATGCACTTTTTTATCTTTTTTTAAAAGTGAAGAATTGATAAAACAAAAGGTATAACAGTATTTTATATTGAGCTGTTGCTAACATATAATTTGCTTACATTTTGCTGAATGTTAATAGCTTATATTGTCATGTTATTAACTCTCACTGTACTTATTGAAAAGAAGTAGAGTAAGATGTTTGTTACTAATTAGAACAGCTTAAAAGAACTAAGAAGAATGAAAAACTTACAGAGCAAACTAGCAGCTGTTATGTGTTGTGAGTTGTCATTTTCACATTTGGATCAAATTCTAATGTCAGGATGTGAAGCTCAGATTGGAAGAGCAGTTTACAATGGCTAAAAAAGCACATTCAAATTAGACAAGAATGAATTATTTATATGAAGCCAAGACTGCTTGTAATATTAAAATTAATAAGAAGAGTAAATATCTTACGAATAATCTGCAAATGCACAAGGAATGGAATGTCTTATATGTAAGATTAATAAAATAGCAGTATCAGTCATTTATGAAATAAATACACATACTATAATCTTTAATAGAATTTTAGAAATACAGGATATATAGATTAAGCTAGAATATTAATGGGAAATAAGACAGAAAAATATATTTAAATAAACTGCTTATAAAGAAGATGTGTATTACATATATCTGCATATGACAGAAATGTGAATGTACAAGATCACATAAAATTTACATAGAAAATCATATAAACATATCTGAAAATAATCTGAAAGCTGAAATTTGAAGCTTGGTTATTTGCACTTTGAAGCTTTTCACAAGTTGTTTGTTATTAAATTCACTAAAACTACCTGAAATAACTCATTTCATAAGTCAAAGCTGAAATTTGAGTGTTATATTGCTGAATAAGTACATCCATTTTGATAGAAAGTAAAGCAGATTTTTCAATATGTTTGAACTTGGGAATGAAGTACAGGATTTGAATTAAACACATTGTAACTTTTGAATACAATATATACTGCAAATATGTTTTGACTCCATAGAAATAGCAAGACATTCTCTTTGACCTTTGTAATGCACATAGTTCATGAAGTAATTTAATATTTCTTATGTTAAAAGTGTTACACAATTCTGAGATATAGACTTTGGCACTTTAAAAATCAATTCAGAGCATTTGTTAGATCTATAAAATATATGTGAATCTTTTAATATGCATGTGCATTGATTTCCATTTTGTATTATAGTTTAATATGATAAGATCAGCCATCACCTGCAAGTTTACAGATGTCTTTATCTCTTCAGGTCCCACCCTGTTCTACTTTTATTTAGAGAATTGGTTATAATAATGTTGAATTATTTATTTTTATTTAGTTATTTACTAATTTAACATTTGTTTACTGGGAAAGTCTGACTGGGACAGAGCCCATTTTCAGCGGAGGCCTGGAAATAAATGCTCCAGACAGCAAATAATTTAGGAATATTTCATGGATAATTTATACTACTATTGCATAGGTAGGTATACAGTACAACATTTGTTGGATTATTTAATATTGTGATTAATAGAAGATGAATATTAAATGTTTATACAGTAATAAGGAATAGTTTTAAACGGCAAATTATATACATTAATAGTCTCTTATTACTTTGACTTACATGGAATATTATATTAATTTTTTGTAAGTCACAGTAGCTTTTGGCTAGGTTTGTGATGAATTTTTAGGTATTGGTAGGTAGAGAGATAGTATAGTAGTTTCTCTATTCAAAAGGCAAACTAGGAACATTGGTATCCATAGTAGGTTTTGTTTTATTAGCAATATATGCAGTTATAGTTGTAGACTTGTCCTTGTTTTTATTTGTAAGTTTTAGTAGTTTAATTTGTAGAAAGGAAGAATTAAAAAAATGTGGAATATTAAGATAGTATTGGAGGAATGTATTAGAGTCTTGTATATACATATATAACTAAATTAATATAGTGGATAAAACTGTCATATTATCTTCTAAAAATATTTTTAAATGCACAGTATGGATAGTTTTAATCTATTATCTATTAATATAAATGGATTAAATAATGACAACAAAAAAAATTAATGATATATCTAAAATTAAACAGAGGAGACATTATATTCTTGTAAGAGACTCCCCTGACAGATAAAGATATACAACATTTAAGTAACTTAGGTTACAAAATGTTATTGTCTGCTTCTTTTAACAAAAAAGAGGAGAGGAACTGTTATACTTTGGAGAAAATCTACTGTAATGCCTACGTTCATGGAATCCATTAATATTCCCATAAGAATGTATACATTTGTAATAATTAAATATAATGACAAACTCTATACACTATCTAATTTTACTGGATCCCTGGAATAGGTGCAACAGTGGCTAAAGATCATTTAAACTCACTACAAAGTCATTGGAAGGGTAGTTTAATTTGAGCAGGGGACTTTAACCGCATATCTAGTATAGAACATACAAGTGAGCAGAAGACAACTAAAATACTGGCAACAGCTAAAGTACTAAACAGATGGATTAGTAATAACACTGTAGTTGATTTAGTAGTAAAAGCAGAAGATAAGCTATTGTTCTCCACTCATTATGCCTTTATATATTTACTTAACAAAGCAAATTATTTAAAAACTCTTCCTTGTACTTTATCTGATCATAATGCACTAAGTTTTAATATATTAATGGATATAAGGAAATATAAGATAATTTTTAGAATCCCAGTATATATGATAAAATTAAAATATGAGAGTTGACTTAAAGAACAAATTGAGATTTTTTTATCTTTGAATGATAGTGGTTAGGTTAGCAAAGTCATATTATGGCACTCCTTAAAATGCATATTAGAATGGAAAGATGGGTTAGTAATACAATGAAAGTGTGGGATAAAGAGTTGTTAGAAATACAAGATGAAATACAAACTGAAGTATGAACAACAAACAAAGAAATTAAATAACAGTGAAGTCATTAAAAAATAAATGAGATAACATCAAACAGTTTTAACTTATAAAGTGGAGATAGTTTTAGAAAAATAACATTGCGCAGTTATTGATGACTTCAAAAAATCTACATATATTATCTATTAGAAGTAAGATGTTAAGTAAAAATGTATAGATTGATAGTATCTGCAATCTTCACACTAATAAGCATACTTCAGCCATAAAGAAAATTCTCAATATTTAAAAAATAATCCAAGAAGATCTTAATAAAAATAAAAATAAAAATAATCCTGATAATTACAAAATTGACAAGTATTTCATGAAAAAATGTTACTAATAAACTTAATGACCAATAAAAATATCTCTGTTGAATAAGCCTTTTACCCTGACAGAAGTTAAAGAAGCTTTAACAAAGGGGGAGATGGTAAAGCTTCAGAATTATATGATTTAAGTATGGCATTATATAGTCTCCTTCTGTTAAACATTTTACAATTATTGTGTGACATTTTCAAAATAATTCAGAGTGACAAAATAATTCCTTCCTCGTGGAAATTTTCTGTAATCTCACCTATACTTAAACAAGGAAAGGATATTAAGTTAGTTTCCTTATATGGAGTTATTTTATTATTAAATGTAGACTATAAAATATTTATTCCCATTTTCACCATAAAAATTATGATTTATAGTAGATTAATTAATTAAACAAACTACTTTAAACCATATTTCATACAACCCTAGTACACAAACTTATTTAAACCATATGTCATACAACCCTAGCAGACAAACTAGTTTAAACCATACTTCATACAACCCTAGTAGACAAACTAGTTTAAACGATACTTCATACAACCCTAGTAGACAAACTAGTTTAAACCATACTTCATACAATCCTAGTAGACTAACTAGTTTGAGCACTGCTTTATCTGCCACTTGCTTTTTTAAGTCTGCTTGTAAGTCATAATTAGAGTAAGCATTACTGTGCTTCAATAAAGTTCCTTCATATTTTAACAAAAGACCAGAGATGAAGTCTCAGAGGTTTACAGCATATGAACGTCATACAAAGCTGACAAAAGGGTCATGTTTCTGTTAATGGGCCAGGACGATTGCGGGATCAGATTGTTCATTTCCTTATTGAGAAGATTTATTTAATCAGATGTATCCAAATACACAGCTAATACTATATATCAACCAACAAACTTTCATTTAAAAAAATGTTGAATAATGGCTAGATTTCCAAAGATGTTTTTGATAAGTGTTGTAGTAAAAAAAAAATAAATAAAGGAAAGAAAGAAAGAAAAGAAAAGCAATGTATAAGAAATATTTTGGAGATTCCAAATATAAGAGCATTATGGATCCTCCCTTTAGGTCAACAGTGTCTCCAAAGTGGCTAAGAAAATGAACACTTGGCTGTTTTGTGGAGCACAAGCAAAAAGGCATAGCTAAAAGTATGCTTTTCTACATTCTAAACTGTGCTGATACTTTCAGAGAAACAAAGGTCACCGAGGTGTCACAGAGTGATCCACAGTTTCTTGTTCCTTACTATTGATATCTGTGTCTCTCCATATTCAAACTTTGTAAGAAGTAGATTAGACAAACACTGTGATTAGTCTGGGCAGAGTGAAGTCAATGTTGCTTGCAACTTTCTTGACATTATATATTTACAAACTGGTGAAAAAAACCACCCTTGCAGGCCTAGCACCTTTAAACTCCTGGATTCAGATAGATGTGTGCAAAGTTCTTTATAATCCACAGGTTATGTTGTAAACAAGGACGCCGATAAACGAAAAAAAACAAATTGTTTTATTCTATCTATTTTATAACTATCTGAATCCAGGAGTTTAAAGGTGCTGGGCCTGCAAGGGTGGTTTTTCACCAGTTTGTTTTTTGTTTTTTGAATTTTTAGAAGGATTATATATTTACATATAGACAGATGGATGCATTTTGTTGAGATATGTTTCACTATCAAGTCAGCAGGGTGGCTACGACAGCAGCTATGGATCTCAGCATCACAAACCTAGTTTTGCTATACTGGAAAATGGAATATATGTACAGTTCTGAACTCTGGTACAATATAAAGACATACCGGTGCTTTACTGATGATGTTTCGTGAAACAGCAATGTTTCTCTTGTATTATTGAACTATTTATAGAAGCTCTTAATAAAACTACAGAGATTTTTTTTTATTTGGAAAGAGAGAGATATAGTGGTGAAGCTTTATAAACTTCAATACTTACATATTACAGTAAAATATATTTGACCAATATCATTCCACTTGAATCTAGATTTTTTTCCAGTGCGTATCAAACATAGCATTTGGATAAATTGGATATGAAAGTATCTGATCACAGGTGTGACATATCTCCCACCAGTTCAGAAAGTAAATTTAATAATACATTTTAGTCCATTAGAAATAAAACTGTGGCTTAAGTTTAGTTTCTGATAATATCAGAGATATTCAAAATTATTGGTGCTTTTACTAAGGAAACAAAAATATATTTAATGTAGTAGGAGTTAACCTTAATTTACCTAACAGATGTAATATAAATTTGAACATTCTGATTGAAAGAGATATAACTTTTTAAACAAAACAAGGCTGTTAGTAATGAAAAAGGTGGCACACTTGCCTATGTAATACCTCTGTAATTTGCTACTATTGCAGATATGTTAGAGATAGGCTACATGTCATTTCTATTAATAATTACATTCCAGTCTAGAAATCTTGTATGTAGCTGGCTGTATGTCCAACAAAGCCTTTTATACATATTTAGTTACATTTATATATATATATATATATATATATATATATATATATATATATATATATATATTATATATATATATATATATATATATATATGGGTCTACTTCAGAACAATGAAACCTCACAACACCGAAGACCAAAACACCGAGACCAAAACAATGAAACCCCACAACACTGAAAATCACATAAGTATAACACACACAAATACATACACAACTGCCGCAAACTACCAACCATACCACCCTACACTACAAATAGGCAGGGGGCTTCCCCCCCTGCACCCATCATGTGGGGGGCTACACCCCCCACACACTCTTACTTTAATATTCTAACTCTGAGATCACACAGACACACAAGGCATACTCACACCCACAGACTACAGTCCCTCACACACACACACACACACACACACACACACACACACACACACACACACACACACCACAGTCACAATACACACTTACACACAGCGCTACCCCTGACAAATACACTTACACGTGCATGCTCACCCACAGCGGAACACCAAAAGCACTAAATCAAAATCAACACCGGTAACACCGGGATTTTGAATTTTGCGCTTTTCGGTGTTCTGCAGTTTCCTTGTTTTGGTCCCATTCAAAACACTTTCGATATATATATATATATATATATATATATATATATATATATATATATATATATATATATATATTTATAAAACAATGTAGATAGATATTAAAGTTCTGAAGTGCAAGGAATCACATGTGGGCATAGGTGTCTACCCCCCTGCAAGAAGTATGCATGTAAGCTTTTTTTATCTATTCTGATTGATAAGTGTTTCAGTGAGAGAGTGTGTTGTGATCATTCATAAATGAAGTTGAGCCTTCTTGGATTTGCTAGCTGAGAGCTCAATCCAATGCCTTTTCAGCAAATTCAAATTATGGATCTATATGCTGTTAAGTAGTCAGCAGAAACACATTTTACTAGTGGCTCCTAATACATATTAGTCTAGAAGGTATCCTTACATTTTATGCAGAAAAATCACTTAATTTTTTTTAAATAACTAAGGCCAATCATCACTTTAAGCCCATATGCATGATGAGCAGTGATGAGCAGGGACTTTGCAACTCATAAAACAGCTATACTTGTTGTAGCCAGCTGCAAAACAAGGGTTAGCAGTTTATTATATTAATGATAATATAATAAGTTATGGTGTACTCTAATAATGCATCACATTGGCTTTAGCTCTGCATTCCAGAACATTCCAGAATACAGCCACAGGCTGGCTACTGTGAGCATCAGACCTAGGCATCTCTAAGCTAGGGCATTCTCCAATGCAGTAGTGAAGGTGTGTGATCAACATGGCGTAAAGAAACAGTATGATACATCAACAGAAGTAAGCAGTAAGTAAAAATCAATGAGACCTACACAAGAATATCAGAAATATAACTGATACTACCAGTAAATACAGACCCCAATAATGATGCATTTAGAAAAAACAGACTAGTGCTTCCCTATGCATTTCTTGCCCACTCTGTGCATCAGGCATAATCTGCCCTTGTCAAACAACCCTACAGGGGAGTAGGAAAATCTCAGCATCATCTGCACAGGTAGATGAGCAATATATCTATACTGCTATGAGTACAGGGTGTGAATCAGTGAGTAGCATGCATTTCAGATGACTTGAACAGAATTTAACACGCATGTAACCAACACTGATTGCAAATATGAATCAACATACTTAGAATCAGTAGTTGTATAGAAGAATACACACCACCAAATATTTTAAACACTATCCTACATAGTCCTAATGCAACCTGTTGGCAATAATTTGTTCTGCAAACTTGAAAAAACATAACAGTCTTCTTCAACATAATGGAATTTCCATAGCCCCACATCCTGCTTAAAAGGTATAGATTTACCCCTCTGGGCATATGGCATATGTTTATTAGCTCTCAATGCATTGCCATTTCTGAATCACTCAATCTGCTAGAAATGTTGTGTAGATAAACATGGTGTTGGTTCCTACACAATGAAGTGCATAAACCGGAGCAGTGAGAGAGTGGAGATTTAAATAGTTTTGGTTGGCTAATGTCTTGCAAGTGTGCCCTTCAGCAGTACTGCTCAGTCATTGATGTGATAAACTTCACTCCTATTGTGAATTACACTTTGAGAGGGTGTGTCAGTCAAATGAGCCTTGCAAATAAGTATTTACTTACTTAGGACTGATCCTTGATGAACATATTTGTCAACATTTTGGAAAAATATGTGAGGAGCCTATCTATGCACACATCACACACATAGAATTAAGATTCTGCATGAAAGTTGGAACCATTATTGTGAACATTTTACATGTGCTAGCCAAAAAAATTTGGGATATCATTACACTGAATTTTATCAATTTTTTTTTTTTTTGCCTCATTCTGTGTGAGTTGGTTGGCGCTGATGCCCTGTAAGAAATGACAGTCGCATCCTATGGCAAAAATGTCAAAATTTTATTTTGCATGCATGAAGACATAGCCATCAGTCATGCAAACAAGACTGTCGGCAAAGTGCCTTACTTAACATTTTGGACATTACAGAAAGCATAAAATCAGAATTTGGTTGTACCTGCCTGAATAGCTCCGTGTGCTAACTGAAGTAGATTCTGCATGATAGCATGCAGTTGCAAACTCAAGGGAAAGTGTACTTTTATGTGACATAATACATGGTATCCTTTTTGTCTTTATCTGAATGCAAGCTACACATGGAATTTATGATGGTAATGTTGCAATATAATTGTGGCCTGTGGCTGCTAAACCTCATCATGTGACCTATGTGTCACGCAGAGTGGTAACATCAATAACTTTAATAGTAACACACTTCTGGGTGCATTTTGTGGAATAAATAGTAAATGTGTAATACCACAAGAAAACACAACTAGCAGGGTAACAATGCAACTAAAGATGAAGAGCATAGCAGCACGGCTTTCAAACCAAGTGTGAACACTACTTCAGTGGCACATCTGTATAGTGATTAAGTGCAAACTCTGATGAAATATTCTTGTGAGGAGATCCCCTTCTTTACACTTTGTAAGTCCCTTGCCACAATACTATCTTTAAAATAACACATTAATGATTTCATTTAAAACAACAGCACATCACACACATGGACAACAAAAGTGTTCTGTCATAAAAATGTCATTTGTATCATTTGTGTGGCAGTTGGAATAGAGCTCTAGCAGGGATAATAAATGACTGTAGAGAAATGGAATTTTTCATTCTATGGTAAAAACTCAAAATAATAATTATGCATGCACTAAAACTTTGTCATCTGTCACACAAATGGGCTTGCCTTGGAAAACCTTCAGTTAGCCTTAAATATATTAAACTTAATGAAATGATAAAGTTTCCCACAGGAAAGTATCTTAGTCTCAAATTAGTCCTCCAGCAAAGGAGCACAGTATAACAGTTACAGGGTTTTCAGAAGCTGGCATATTTCCAGTCATGTACACATTTGTAGTCATCACCTTATACACTTGGAATGTCATATTCCCTATTTCATTAATAGTTAATACACACAGTTTAGAAATTAATGTTCCATTTGGTCATGGGATTGATTCCACGTTGCCATCACTAGCACTTATTTTTTTTAATCAAAAGCATCCTGTAATACTGAAACAAAAAGTATATACAGACAACACAAAGGAGGAACAATATCATGCAGGGGATTATGTATTTCCATGTCAGAGTGTTAATGTTATGAATGCTATAAACCATCCCTGAGCTCATGCCCAGCAGTGAGACATTTGAAATGAGACTGACATGTCAACAGAAAGAAGCATGAGCTGGATTAACTGTGGAACGAATATATATATATATATATATATATATATATATATATATATATATATATATATATATATACACATAGAGAGAGAGAGAGAGAGAGAGAGATCAAATCATATGCCCAAGTGGCACTGCCATGTTTTTTACCTAAACCAGGCATTGAAGAAATACACACACTTGATTTTAATCCATTTCTATGCATTCTCTTGCACAAATGCATTTCTCTATGGTGGTTGTCATTGTACACAGAGTGGTGTATCTAAGATCTGATTTGGGTACCGATTCCCTGACATTTTTTCCTGAGATCTTTGAAGTGAAAACATGGCAGGTGATGATGAGGGCAGTGCTCCATTTAGAACACAGAGGTATTGCCAGGAGAAGCCTATGTTTTTTGTAGCACTCCTTGTGAAACATTACGGTAGTAGGCATCTGCAGGGTGATTATACTGGGTCTTAGTACAAGGCTGAGGCTTATAATAGCTTTGCCAAAGATATTACCTGTACTACTGGCATGTCATGCATGGGTAAACAGTGCTGCCACCATTACAATGAATTAAAAAGGTGAAAACAGGATTTTCTTAGCCAATGGGATGAATAATAAGTTCCACCACCCATCTCAGTTCTGTATGTATAAAACTCCATAATCATGCAGTACACTGCATTGACATGGCAACAGAAACAGGTCTGTATTACTTTTTCTTCTTCTATGTGTAGCTTCTGCAGAGATAGAAGGAAACTATGAGGTACAACAAGAAAGACTATAATGACTTTACAGCATGCAGCAAGTGTGGGTTCAGGTATGATCCTGTCATAATACTGAATTTACCAATACATTATTAAATATCTGGCCACAAGTCCAAAACTGTTTGTCAGACAACTCCATTAATATGCATACTCTATGCCTGCAAGTTGAGCAAACCTGTACAATTAGCTCATACTAAGCAATCAATGCTTAGGTAAAAATAGATGTTTGGGGGTTCAATTTCATTCAACAGAAAATATACTGTAATACTCATTTTGCAATTCAATACTCAATAGCTGTAACCATAATGTAGAATATCATGTGCTTAGGCCCATAAACCGGATATAAAATGCTCACACTTTTTTGTACAATGTTTATAATATTAAGAGCTAGAAATATGATACCTTCAGTGTAACAGCAGTTTATGGTGTCGTATCATATCTATATGAAAAAACTGTAAAAAAAAGTAACTTCAATATGTAATGACTGGGACCTATTAAGATAACCAAACAGAAGATTTATAGTTTTATTGCTTTTGACTCTCTTCCTCCATACCTTCTTTCTCATTTTATTATTATTTCTTATCTTTTATCATTACATTGCAACATTTATTCCTGCTTCATCGTAACCATCAGCATGGGGAGCTAGACTTACCACAGAGACTCAGACCTCCATTCCTCCACAGCTAAGGTGGTGTCACCACTGGCAGCAGAGACACTCAGCGCTTCTTGGATGCAACCTGTCAGTGTTGCTTCCACAGGTAGCTCTGCCCCAGAGGCTGGTCAATAGAGGTGATGATTATTCATTTTAGAAGAGCTGACAGTCCTGGGGGAGGAGATCATGGAAAGGACCTTAGAGTCTTCATTGGCCATGCGGAAAGGACCCTGAAGTGAATTACAAAACCGCTGCCCCATTTGGCACTGCCCCAGGTGTCAGTGACAGGAGACAGTGCTGACAGCTCTACGGGTGAGGAATAGAGTACCAAAGAATTCAAGATGAAAAGGGATGCACCTCTGTAGTCCCATTGCTAAATGCAATCATGATGACCCCCACCCCCATGTGGAAATCACTATCCTTGTCTAACTTGTATGTCCTGTATGTCTCTGCCTGCTCCCTAACCTAACCTACATACCTACCCCTGTTATTCATAAATATCATCCCCATCATTCCTCTCTCTAAAATAAAAATAAAAAAGTATCTGTTCCACAAAAAATATGTGTGAGTATTACACGCTTAATTTGATCTTAGTGGTCACACATCATTACTAAGTTGTCACGCATCCTTTAAGATTATCTAAATTTCCCAAAATGTTTGTTCAATAATATGTTAGCTTGTGAAGTAGATAGTTATGTTCCTTTCCCACCACATTTGCACATTGCCAAATTATTTCCCCAGTATCCCACCCTCTGCTTACTTCCCCTTTTCACCACTGTCCAATCAACCTCATTCCACACCATTAATCTGATCTTAAAATAGATTTATAAATCACACACATGGTCAGAAATAGCCCATAAGCAAAAATCTCACTTTCTGTACTAATAATTTGTATGACTCTTGGCATCAAGCAGCACTGCTATCCTTACTTATATAAGGGTAACTGCCACTTTACATCTTGTAACAAAAGCTGATACGATTTTGCCTTCAGCTGCATTCATATGGTGCTTCTCATGCTACTATGCTTAGACCCACAGAGGTACAAAAGGTAACACTGATATCATTATGAGAACACAGACATTACCGTAAGCATGATATGGTGAATGGTTGACTGCACTCATGATGGGAGGATTGAATTATCACAATATGTTGTGAAGTATGATCCTCAGTTCACAGCACTTTGTCCATTTCACCATTATGTGTCACTGTGTGATTTTAAATAGCTGGATTAGGACTTCTTCTGTGCTATCAGCAGATAGTTATCAAGTTCATTGAATGCAGCTTGAGTTAGGCAGGTGTACTAATCCAGCAATGTGTATACATTTAGAAAATTATTTGCATACATACCCATCCTAGCTTGTGAAGAAGTGAATAGATATGGTAATATCCGACCACTATCCTGTTCAGTCCTCAATTACTCCATCAGTGTCATAACTTCTGCTTGCATTTCATTTTCTCCATTGTCCTATCAACCACATTTCACACCTTTAATCTGGTGAACAAATAACAATTACACACTCCACACATAGCCAGAAATGTCTGAGAAACAGCAATCTCTATTTCTGTACTAAAAGCTGGTGCAAAGCTTGTAATCAAGCAACACAGCTTATTGCTAGCTCTTTTTAAGGCAAAAACCTAAAATTGCACTAATATTTTGCGATTGGTCACTCACTAGAGCTTGGCAGCAGTCTGCTTTAGTAAATGACTCTGACAGACTAAAAGTAATGTAAGTGGCCTCTGATAATTTTATTTACTTTATCGACTTATTATATTCCTGTGTGAGGAGTCCATTATAATTCAGTCAGTGCACTGTTGTATGTAACTAAGGTAGGGAGTCCCATATTTTCATTCTCAGTGTGTTCCTTTGAACTGGTACAACTAAAAACATATATGCAGTCTGGTATTAATGAGTGCAGTGTATATTTTTAGCACGTGTGCCTTGCATTACCTTGCAGATTGTATACACAACATGGAGAGCAGTCACCAATGCACACATACACACAGAAGTTAACTGCAATAATGCATAATGCAATGATCAAGATATAACAGTCATGGGTGCATGGCTGGCACCTCATTTTATGACATTTGTCACTGTTACCCAATACCTACCTGTTCAATGCCTCTGTTTTACACACACATACACACACACACACACACACACACACACACACACACACACACACACACACACACACACACACACACACGCACACGCACACACACACACATCATTCTCTTATATGACATATACAGTGAAGTTACAAATATGACTTCAGAGAAAAGCACCTAAATAATACCTCGGATTACTCTTTCCTTAAATGAAACATGACAGAAAGCAATAATGATAGCGGTATGTGGATGCAGTCGCTATTACAAGTATAGCATGCTCAGTGGTTTAATTTACTCCTGATGGGATGTTTGCTTTATTAATATATTATGTTGTGAATTGTGATCAACACATTGATAGTGTATGTTTGACAAAAAACAGTGACCATTTCCCCATACATGTGTCCTCATCCCTGCAACTATACACATTTGTAATAAGACTTCTTCTGTGACATCAGAGGTTAATGCACCACTTTAAAGAATGCAGACATTCAGATCTGTCTGCATATAACCAGAGCTGAATCTTGGTCAAATGGAGACCTAGGCAGGGTAATGTATTGTGCCCTCCCCCAGCAGCACCTCCCCAAAAGCAGCCACCCTATGCATCCATTCCAGTGTCCCTATTACTTGGCTATTTCTCCCCAGCTACAATAAACACTGTTCAAACCTATAAGTACACATAATATTTTCTTCTTTACTTCTACAATGATTACAGATGTTTAGATTTAATTTAAAACTTTTATTTCAAATTTTATAGATCAAAAACTGATAGCAATTTGCTAAACAAAACAATACAGTCTCACAATGAAAACAGACTTTGCATGAACAGTAAACTTCTCTGCCCCTCAAACTCACATTCATCGAAATGGCATTGAAATCCACATTCAAAGAAAATGCATCTGACCAGTGGCAGATTAAGTTTATCTTTGGGCTGTTTACAAATCATAGGCCCTTAGAGTGTGTTTTAAATTTGTAGTTTTGAACATTTTTCCAGTAAACAATGAAACAAAATGTCTTCTTCTTTCGACTGCTCCCGTTAGGGGTCGCCACAGTGGATCATCTGTTTCCATTTCTTCCTGTCCTCTGCATCTTGCTCTGTCACACCAACCACCTTCATGTCCTTTCTCACCACATCCATAAACCTTATCTTAGGCCTTCCTCTTTTCCTGTTATCTGGCAGCTTCATCCTTAGCATCTTTTTCCCCATATATTCTGCATCCCTCCTCAGGACATGTCCAAACCAATGTAATCTTGCCTTTCTGGCTTTGTCTCCAAACATTCCAACCTGGGCTGACCCTCTAATATATTTGTTCCTAATCCTGTCCACCCTTGTCACACCCAGTGCAAATCTTAACATCTTTAACTCTGCCACGACCAGCTCTGACTCCTGCCTTTTTGTCAATGCCACTGCCTCCAACCCATATAACATAGTTGGTCTCACTACCCTCTTGTAGACCTTCCCTTTCACTCTTACTGGTACTCGTCTGTCACAAATCACTCCTGACTCTCTTCTCCACCAACTCCATCCTGCCTGTACTCTCTTCTTCACCTCTCTTCCACGCTCACCGTTACTTTGTACTGTTGATCCCAAGTATTTAAACTCATCCACCTTCGCCACCTCTACTCCCAATGAACAAGCAATGAACAAACAATGAAACAAAATGTAAGAACCAATAATGACAAAACTAACCATTGTAGACCATTTCAACCATAAAAGGCCACTCAAACCTCTGTCATTATAATTCACCAATATCAGTCAATGCAGAAGTAAAAGTCATCTGAATAATTCCACATTAAAGAGAAATGTAACTAATGACGAGGTTGCTGCTGTCAAACAACTTTACATTTCAGTGTTTCATCTACAATCTGCTGACATTGAAGAATAAGTTGCCTGGATTACATTAAAAAATAGGTAAGCTGTTAATACTGCAATAGAGAATAGTTGGCAAACAGACAATAGATTTACAGTTACTGGGCATCTCATCCAATGGATGACACACTCAGCAGTGTAATGCACCCCATCCCCCCTTAAAGTGCACCATGGTATCAGCAATCCAAGGTGTGGGAGTGGGTCTACTTCAATAGACCGACCACTTAGTTATCCGACACCCAGTTGCCTGAAATGAGAAGACCAACACCTTCAGAAGACCGACATCCGGAAGACCGATGTTTCACATGAGGCAAGTAACCGCTTGGCCATCCGGTTGAACTTTGACCCTTACTCCCGTGGTAGTGCATTCTCGGAGTTGGTATATTTTGTTAGGGGGTGTGGGGGGGTAAAGCCCCCAACATCAGTTTGTTTAGTTTTGCTTAGTTTAGTTAATTTAATTGGGATGGCCAAGCGGTTACTTACCTGGCGTGAAACATCGGTCTTCCGGATGTCAGTCTTCTGAAGGTGTCGGTCTTCTTGTCTCAGGCAACTGGGTGTCGGGTAAGTAAGCGGTTCGTCTACTGAAGTAGACCAGTGGGAGTAGAACTTACAGCCTTTTGCTCCAAAGGCAAGTATGTTACCTGATTTGTTTATAACACTGCTTTCAAATCCTATAGCACAAGCACTGTCAGCCATTCATTAAACAAATAAGTTGCACAATGAAATCAAACTTAGCATCAACAACGCTAACCTTCTCTTACCTTGAAACAAACAATTTTATGAAAATGAGCTGAAACTTACATTCCTTGAAAATGCACTCCCATGAAGGATTACTGCTTTTGTCTCTTGTAAGCAAGGTGCAGGGCTTGAGTAGGGTTAATTAATCATCCTGGCATTCCTAACTGGGGCATTACACACACAGACACACACACACACACACAGACACACACACACACACACACACACACACACACACACACACACACACACACACACACACACACACACCTCTGTTCTTCCGTATACCACAAGGAGGAATGTCTTGTACCATTCAGAAGTCAACTAGCTGCCACAGCAAGTCTAAGAAGCCAATCCAAGTTCTCTGATGGTTATAAAGTTTAAATTTGTGCACCAAGCATCCTTTAAGTAGAAGCATAATTTCTGTCAGCAAAGCAAAAGCCCACGCTTAAAGTGGAAATGTAATTTCTGGTAGCAAAGCAACAGCAAGTTCTCCAGCAGCAGTGCAGAAACAACAGCAGCCAGGGCCAGCATTTAAATATGTGTGCATTGTGCTAAAGGTGCATGCATACATGCTCAGAAGCAAAGTGTATCCTTAAAGGACAGATGTAATTTAATTGTTTAATGTATTTTTTTAATTGTTTAAATGTTGTGGTAGGCCCTTGCAGCTAGCAGGCCCTAGGCAATTACCTAGGTCGCCCATAGCTCTCAACCTTCCATCTCCAAAATGAGGAACACTAGCCCTCATAATGTGGAACAAATGGGCAAAATGTGGAACACATACTAATGGCATACTAACAACTTCAACTAGGAAGGCCATAGGATGGTTATAATATGCTGGTTTTACTTATAAAGAAGATCTTTTAATGAATTACTATGATTCATTTTTATTTACCATGGATTTCACTTAAAAAAATTCCTAACACTGAATGTGTGACAGAGTCTTTCAATGTGGAACACTGAGGAACTTTGAGGAACATGAACTTTTTAAGACCCCAAATGAGGTACATTCCTCGTAATGAGGTACACTTGAGAGGTATGAGGTCGCCTAATGTTGCATCCAGCCCTGTGTATAACTAGTATGAGTGTGTAAAAACATATTATTTGGATAATAACACATACTGGTAACATTTATAGGTCTAAACAGAATTTGAATCTCTTAACTCTCCTTTTAGGAAAGCCATATGCATTATAACACTCGGCTCAAGTCATCTGATCAGATGACTTCTTTGCTGGTGTCACCTGTTAATGCACAGCTTTACAGAATGTAGACTTAAACTGTTTCAGAAAAATGGCTCTAGTTAACTAGCATGAGTGTGTAAGAAAATAGTAACAGGCCAACCTGGCTTACTCAATGGCTGTAATATGTACAACTTAACTTGCTATTAATATTTACAGAGGTGGATTATTTTTATATTGTTTTGCAAATATGTAAAGTTATTTGAAAATATCTACTTTTTCAGTTGAAACTGGTACAGTGAATTTTAAGTTCAAAGGTACCCTTGTACAAAAACTATACATTCTATAGGAATTCAACATTATAGACATATTATAATTTATTTACAATTACTATATACAAAATTGATGTATGCCACAGGTACTGAAGACAGATACCACCAAAACAATATGGTTTCACATAATAGTAGTTCAGCTTTGATGACATCAAGAAAACTTATACTTTTTCATATTTCGAAATACAAATAAATGAATCTTGCATACAGCAATTATTGTCTGGAATTGCAATGCAAAACCACATAACTCAGACCTACAAAGTTTTTTACACTTCAAAGCTAAACCCTAGCAAATATATGTATTAGCTTTTAAGACATTTTATTATTCCTCAGATCTCCTTAAAACTCAAAGCCATTTTAGCAGCCTATATGTTTGCTGTCCATCTCCCAATATTATATTTAAATGCTGGTGAAAGGAATGAATACAATCAAGTGCAAAATAAGGACAAAATTAAAACATAAAGATAATGAAATCAGTATGTTATAAACAGCACAGCTGGGTTATTGCATAAATTGAATGGGTTATAAACAGCACAGCTGGGATATTACATACATTTAGTGGGTTATAAACAGCACAGATGAGTATTATCTGACTTCAGCTGAAGGGTTAAACAAAAAAAATGATTATGTTTTGAAGCATCATATTGATCTCTGTGACCTTTTCCAGCAATCACTCTGTTATTGCTGATGATTAATAATCAATGCAAGTCAAACATTAGGTAAAAATGCTGTTACTGATTATACAGGACATTTCCATTCAAGACATCAGGTATTGTCATTATTCAAGGTCAAGTGTACTATTCAAACCAGTACGCTGATGTCATTTGCCGTGCTTTCCCTACAGATGGGTCACTAACTTAATTGAGTGGTACATCACTGATCAAAGAAACATTAATTGTAGTAACTAAGTGCAAAAGTCAGTTGCATCCAATTACACCAAATTCTCTTCTGCTTAGGATCATATCACGCATACCAAACGGTGCTGTTTTATTTTGTTTTTCTCACTTATTTTAATTTTTTTGTCTGAATGCATACAACACTGATTTATCATTTATTAGTCTCATTTAATATATACATTTTAACAGATGTTCATTAAAATGGATGAAAACAATCCCAAAAAGAAACTCTGAAGCCTTATTTTTAAAAGTGCATGCTGAACGAACTATTTAAGAGCTGACCCACTGATTCTTATTTTATCATCTTTCTCCACTGGGAAGAATATGTAATAGTTAGCATGAGAAGCATAAGTAAATGTTCAAAGAGAATACTCTTTCAGAAAAGGATATAAATTGGATTATTGTACCATTCACTGAAGATATATTTGCTGATTAATATTTTTTAGCAGGCTGTTATCAAAAATGGTACTGATAAAAGTCAGGCGGTCAATACACACACACACACACACACACACACACACACACACACACACACACACACACACACACATACTATATGTAGATGTATATATATATATATATATATATATATATATATATATATATATATGGGTTCCGTCAATATGTTCAAAGTTTCATTACTTCGAACCCCACTTCACCGAGTCCACTTGTTCAAAGTAGTGAAACTTTGAACATTGTCTTTGACAGTCACACTACAGCGCAGAATGGGAATATTCCCTTTTCCCTGCAGTAGTGCAATCTCAAAGTTGGTATATTTAAGTAGGGGGGGTGTGGGGGCACAGCCCCCCACATGGGGGTTGCAGGGGTCTTGCCCCCCTGCAAAAACATGTTTTAGCATTTGTATTTTTGTTTTGGGTAGCCTGGGGACCTAGACTTCAGCGAAAGTGCACTTTTGTTTAAGTGAACTTTCGCTGAAGTGTAGGGTCTACTGCTTAATTTCGGAGAAGTGTATTTTCAATGTTAAACAGTAGACCCATATATATATATATATATATATATATATATATATATATATATATATATATATATATATATACATACATATATATATATATATATATATATATATATATATATATATATATATATATATATATATATTTAAACATATGTATATGAGTGTTTGGCAACTGACCTAAACACCTAAATATTACATAAATATCTAAAGTTCAAAATATCAAAAGTAAAAAATACCTAAACACAAAATAATCAGCAAAATTAAAGTTACACCAGGGAAGTGTATATGTCCTTTTCCCACTGTTGTGCAACCTTGGAACTGGTATATATAATTAGCCGGAGGTGTGAAAGTGCAACCGCCTCATGGAGGAGGGTGCCGGGGTGGGGCTTGATGCTCTGCAAAAACATTCGGATAGTGATGTGGTTAAGTTTGTAGATATTTTGCATTTAGATATTTTTAAATTTACATATTATGAACATTACATTTTGTCAATATTTAGACTGTTGATATTGATGTTTTAGGTGTTTTAATCAGTTGTCATACTTCTATATATCTAAGGGATTGCACTTTCATATCCCCATATCATTAAGGGGGAAATCCTGCACCTCCAGCTTAATCTCTAATTTGTCACATACTCCGGAAAAGAGCATTTTGCTAGTGCAGCCAGTTTAGTTTTGTGCTGACTCACTTGACAAATTCTTCTTTGTTGTACCTTTCTGACATTAATTATACAGATATCAGCAAAGTTAACCAATATCAACATGAAAACACAAGAAACACAAAGATAAGTATGGTGTATTACTAATATTTAAAAAAAAAATGAAAATCTTGTCACACAGATCAGGCCACCCTAGCCAAAAAAAAAACACATTTTGTTGACTGCTTCTAGCCACCAGTTAAAGATCATGGAAACACAGAAACATTAAAACCCACAAAGGGTACAAGCTGCAAAAACCTCACATGCATAGATACTGGAGGTCAGCCATATATGGAAAGAACACATCTCTTACCAAGGTGTGGGGCTATCATATAAGGGAATATCATTGTGTTCTCATCTTCTTTAAAAAATTATAGTGATTACCTCTGAAGTAGGGCTATCATGCAAAAGAATTGCAGTGTAGTCTAGCATCTTTAAAAAGGGCATAATGATCACTTCTATGGTTATGGGGAGGACCAATGCACTGATTACAACTTCTACAGTCCAAGGGTGTAGCACACATATTCTTCACACTTCACATATCTGGAGATCAACAAGTTGTACTTATATGCCTTTCTGTCTCACATGTCCCCTAAGTTTGGATATGCATGGAGGCAATACTTATTCTACCAGTTTAGACCACTTTACCATGTGGGCTATGGCAGCTATTTATGCTACCTTACAGACATTTTACTTCTTCAATGAGACACCACTGTACCACATTTAACAATACTAGCCTGTGACCTTCTTCTGTGAGTCACCACTGTATCACATTTAACAATACTAGCATGTGGTCTCCTTCAGTGTGACACCAGTGTACCACATTTAACAATACTAGCATGTGGCCTTCTTCATTGAGACACCACTGTACCACATTTAACAATACTAGCATGTGGCCTTCTTCAGTGAGGCACCAGTGTACCACATTTAACAGTACTAGCATCTGGCCTTCTTCAGTGTACCACATTTAACAATACTAGCATCTGGCCTTCTTCAGGTAGACAACACTGTACCACATTTAACAATACTAGCATGTGGCCTTCTTCAGTGAGGCACCAGTGTACCACATTTAACAATACTAGCATGTGGCCTTCTTCAGTGAGGCACCAGTGTACCACATTTAACAATACTAGCATTATCATTCGGCTTTCTTCAGTGAGACTTCACTGTACCACATTTAACAGCACTAGTGTGTGGCCAGTGTAATATTCATCTAGCTGTTCTCAGCTGCATTGTTTATGTCTGCATTACAGGTGACATGTCAACATGCTTTCAGCTTTATGACTTGGTACAGAAAAAGACCACATTAATTAACAAGTGTTATGGATGATGTGAGTCACTTCTTGTCTGTGTTATAAAAGTCTATACCACCGGCATTTTTTAATATAACTTTGGTAGCCAAAAAATTCAAACATGAAAACATACGGTCTCCTTATTTCTTTTTCCATCTGTGCTCCACTACTATTCATAAACATTTCAGCAGTAAGGCATGGCCGTATTATTCTAGATAATTAACTTATGGATGTTAAATGTATCATGAAAGACAGAATAGAGGGAGGTTGTGTTAAGAAGATGATTAACATTACATTACCATAATTATTGCCAGAATACTAAAGCATTAAATATGACTCTTCGGATGTTGATGCTGTGTTTAGACAAAGCCTGCAAGGTTCATAGATGGAGTTAAACAGAATTTTTTATGCATTTGCTGTCCTCTGATACTTGTATAGTGACCCAACTTCATTTCAATTATATACTAATTGGTATATTCAAAACTAACTTTTTAATGTAACTCACTACTGGGACAGTTCATTCATGGCATGAACAATTCCCTGTCCTATGTCCTTGGGAATCTGTTATAAGAATGTATGTAAAATTTATTATTTGTAACAAGATCTTAATCAGTTTCTTATCTCAGGTTGATTATATGGCATAATTATACTGTGTCTGGCATATTTATTTATATTATTATTTTATTTATTTATTCCAGTTTGATGACCGGGGATGTCCACTGGGCTTGGGGAGCCTGTTTTCAGTGGAGGCCCAGGGAGAAAAGCTCCACAATACAAAAGTTACATTACATGATGAATTACAAAGAAAAATTTGCATTACAATAAACACGTAGCATTCAATGCAGAGTACAAAAATTATAGATTTGTTCATGAGAAAGTCAGGCATAACAGTATCATGGCTAGATTTTATTGTTTATTTACATAAACATTCTATATATGTGAGAGAAGTTAGGAAGGTGAGAGGATTAGCCAGGAGAAAAGGAAGAGGAGAGCTTGGGAGGTATGGGATGGAGAGTACAGTTACATTTCCTGTGTGGATAGAGGTAGGAATGAAGTTGAGTTTTGAAGGTGTTAAGGTTGACACAGGTCAAACATAGGTTTTGGTGAGTAGATCTAAGGGATATGAGAGGAGTATATGGTTGTAGAATATTAGATAGTGCAGGGCAGCTAGTAGGTTGAAATAATAATTTGTGGGCTGTGGTGATTTGGAGGAAGTCAAGTTGATTGGGGAGTTCAAGCCAGTTTAAAGAGTGAAGGGAGGTGTAGTGATGAGAAGAGGATTTGGCCTTGGTAGCGAATCTGGAGATTTTATTGTAGCATACTTCCAGTTTGGAGGTAAGAGTGGAAGATAAATTAGTAAGCAGAGGAGTGCCATACAAAGGAGAGGGGAGGAGACAGGTAGTGGCCAGATTTTGTCTGGCAGAGGGAGAGAGGAAGTGGTTGCTTCTGTACAGTAGGCCTAGTTTTATGTGGGTTTTCTTGATGTTTAGCTGGATGTGAGTGTTAAATTTTAGGTGGTCATCAATGGTGACACCAAGAAGTTTGGCGGAGGGTACAATCTCAATAATGGAGTTGTTAAGGCTGGTAATATGAAACGAGTTTTTATCAATATGAGTGAATTTTGAGGGAGAGAATAGAAAAATCTTAGTTTTGTTGGCGTTTAGTGAGAGGTGATTTTGGAGCATCCAGTTTTCAGTGGTAGAGAATGCGGTTTGTGTTAGAGATTGGAAATCTGTTAGGTTAGAGGCGCAGCAGATCAAAGTGGAATCGTCTGCATATTGGACAATTTTGGTATTAGGTATGGCTTTGTGGAAATCATTAGTAAAGATGTTAAATAGCAATGGGCCAAGTATGGAAACTTGGGGTACTCCAGTAGGGGTGGGAAGGAAAGTGGAGGAGGCCTGGCCCCATTTCACGGCTTGGGACCTGTCAGAAATAGCAGGAGAACCAAGAAAGAGTTTTTTGGGAGAGGTTGAGATTTGACAGATGGTTTAGGAGATGGATATGGGAGATGGTATCAAAAGCTTTAGATAAGTCCAGTAGAACTGAGGAAACTATGTTACCGGAGTCACGAGCTAAATTGATGGAGTGTAAGAAGGAGAGAAGGGCTGTGATGGTACTGTATCCTGGGTGGAAGCCGTGTCAGGTAGGATAGAGTAACTGGTGTTTGGTAAGGAATGGCACGAGTTGCAGGTGCATGCATTTTTCAAGAAGTTTGGAAATTGGGGAGAGGATAGCTATTGGGTGGAAATTGGAGATGTTACAGTTTTTGCTACCCTTGTGAAGTGGAAGGATAAATGCAGAAAACCATAGTATGGGTACATAGGATTCAAGTAGTGATCTATTTATCAGGATGCTGATAGGAAGAGCAATACCGTCTGAGGCTATTTTTAAGAAGGAGGAAGGAATCCTGTTGGGGGCATTGGTGCAAGGCTTAATTTTGGACCACCTCCACTACTCCTACTTTTATAACCCTAGAAAATACACCCCTACTCAATTGACACCAATTACACAAACCCTAATTACAACACCTCTCCCCTTTAATACACCTCACCTTTCAATTACAACACTCTCTTCCACCTTTAACTCATTACAACTTACTATACTTCTCAAATCTCAGACACCAATTACACAAACCCTAATTACAACACCCCTCCCCTTTAATACACCTCACCTTTCAATTACAACACTCTCTTCCACCTTTAACTCATTACAACTTACTATACTTCTCAAATCTCAGACACCAATTACACAAAGCCTATTTACAACACTCTTCCCCTTTAATACACCTCACCTTTCAATTACAACACTCTCTTCCACCTTTAACTCATTACAACTTACTATACTTCTCAAATCTCAGACACCAATTACATAAACCCTAATTACAACACCCCTCCCCTTTATTACACCTCACCTTTCAATTATAACATTCTCTTCCACCTTTAACTCATTACAACTTACTATACTTCTCAAACTCTATCTGACCTACCATTCTTCATACTCCATCTATAACCTCACTTCCCAGATATGTATATAACAGTCAACCTTCTCAAAACCAAATACTATTCTTCCTAGTACTCTTAACTCCTCTTATTACATCCTATTTCCTAACCTTCTATGAACAACCCATACACTCCTCTATATTTCCCTCTTTTCAAATGTCATCATCTATAACACCTTCACCTGTGACATTCCAAAACCCCATCTATAAATCCAACTACTCTCCAGCTAAATTTCACAGACTAACTCATATTAAATTTTATAACCAGAAAACAAAGAAACTTGCCTACAACTTTGTCATAAACCTTAAACCCAAACAACAAATACTCCACAACACACTTTTCGATGGAGATATTCATCCAAACCCTGGCCCACTGCACACCCAGACCTTAACTAAACTACCAAAAACAATGACAACCGTAAACCTATACCAACAACCAAATCTACCAACTCTCTCACCATAGCTCATCTGAATATACGTAGTATTTGCAACAAAATTGCACAACTACATGCAATCCTTAATGTCAACCAATTTGACATCCTCTGCCTATCTGAAACATGGCTAAAACCCACTATTAAAGACTGTGAAATTACCCCACCAGGATATAATATAATTAGACTAGACCGCACAACAGAAAAGGGAGGAGGTGTTGCTATTCTTTACAAAACTCAACTACAAATCAGCACCATCAATTTGAACCTCCCCTTAAACAATAACACCAAACTAATATGGTCTAAACTTCAAGTAAACAAAAATAAAGCCATCTATATTATTTGTACATATCTTCCCCCAGGAGATAACATTAACACCCTTGAGTAAATTCTCAACTGGCTCGCTTCTAATGTCCCACAAGAAACGATAATGCTAGGTGACCTAAATATCGATTGGAATCACTGCAACCACTCAAACCCCACCTCCCATATTAATCTCCATGGCTTCTCTCAACTAATTTCAGGCCTGACCAGAATTAACAAAAGCAACAATAAAGACTCCATTTTGGACTGGATACTTACTAATACTCCCCAACAAACCTACACTTCAGGCACCCTACCAGATGATCTAAGCGATCACCTATTAACCTATATTATTAGAAAAAAAAACATCATCACTTTTCCTACCTCATTCCGTACATTACGCTCAAAAAAAATTTAATTCAGAACTCTTTCTTACACAACTACACCATTGTAACTGGACTCCTCTAAAGTCACTACCTCTCAATGATGCAGTACAATACTTCAGCTCCACATTCTTATCTATTTTAGATCAGCATGCACCAATACGCAAGATTAGAATCAAAACCAAACCTGCCCCCTGGATTAGCAACAACACTAGACAACTAATCATTACCAGAAACAAATACTGGGCTAAATGGCGTACGTCCAAGAACCAAGCTGACCATCAAACCTTTAGAGAATGTAGGAACAAAACTAAAAAAGCCATACTATCTGACAAACAGAACTACTACCTTCGTCTACAACAAATATCCAATAAGGAACCTAAAAAATTGTGGTCCACCATTAATAATCTTCTATCCCCAGGCCAATCAATCACACCCAAACCACAGAACTCTAACCCTGATAACCCTATACAAATAGCTAATGCCTTTAACTCCTACTTCACAAATACTATACAAAATCTGGCTAGTCACCTATCTCCTGACACCTCAAATCTACATCCCTTCTCTGTAAATACACCACCCTCATTTCACTTCCTTCCCATCCCTACATCATATATTTTATCACTACTGCAAAAACTAAAACCTTCCTCCCCCTCTGAAGACAAACTCCCTGCTGAGTTTCTGCAAATAGGAGCTAAAGCTATTGCTTATCCTATTTCTATACTGATAAATAGATCCATCAATCTAGGAACTGTCCCTGATATCTGGAAAATATCCCACATCATCCCACTACACAAAGGGGGAAACTCTATTGAACTGTCTAACTATCGTCCCATTGCTTTATTATCCCCTATTGCCAAAATCTTGGAAAAATGTATCCATAAACAACTCCTAAACCATCTTCTCCAAAACAACCTACTTGCTAACTGTCAACACAGCTTCAGACCTTCCCACAGTACCACCACTGCTCTGCTCTCATTCACAAACACCATCAACACTAACTGCAACTTAAACAGTCTTTCATCTGCACTATTCATTGACTTGTCTAAAGCCTTTGACATGGTGAATCACAAAATGCTCTTACACATTCTCAATTCTCTCTTACTGGATCCTAACAGCATAACTTGGTTTAAATCTTACCTCGAAAACCATCACCAAGCAGTAGTCTGGAAAAACTCGCTATCTGACCACCTTCCTATCTCCCTAGGAGTTCCACAATGCTCTATCTTAGGTCCACTTCTTTTTTCCATCTTTATCAATGACCTTCAATCAGCTATCCCTTTTTCTAACTGTATTCAATATACAGATGACTCCACTATTATCTGCACAGCTACCTCTCAAGCTGAACTTCAGTCTCTTACCCAAAAAGCCTTTAACACAGTAGAACAATGGTTCTCCCAATGCTGCCTTCTACTCAAACCAAATAAAACAAAACTTCTACTCTTCTCACCAACACGTAACCAAATCCCCCTAAATTTCTCTATCACTTCCAACAACAATACTAGTATCTCTCCCGACACCACCACAAAACTACTAGGAATTACAATAGACAATAAACTCAATTTTGAAAATCACATTAACTCTACTATAAAAACTGTGAACAAAAAGATAGGAACCCAATATAGAATCAAACCATTTCTTACCCCAGCTACTAGAATTACCCTAGCCAAAACCCATCTAATATCTACTTTACTCTATGCATGTCCTATTTACACCAACCTGTCAAAAAAAACCTTAATAAACTAGTTATATCCTACAACAACATTGCTAGATTTGCTACCGGATCTCCTTTTAGGACCCACCACTGTATTAATCTAAGACAACTTGGCTGGCTAGAACTTCCCAATCAGATCAAACTACAACAACTAATAATAACTCACAAAACCCTGTACCAACCCACCAAAACTCCAATACTCACCAGCCGTATTACCCCTTATTATAACCTTAAACATCTATGCTCCTCCAATAAACTCCTGATCAATAGGACTACACCTAATAACACTGCAGGAGATGGCTTATTCTCCAACTCAGCTGGGAAACATTGGAACAAATTACCCGCTGATATCTCATCCCTGACTTCTCTTCCTATTTTCAAGAAGAATCTCAAATTGTACCTTAACAAAAAATGGCTATGCCCCTGTATTAACCCTGACTAGCCTTGCTCTTCTGTCTCCTATCTCCCTTTCCCTCTCCCCCTTCTTTACCCAATAACCCAGCTGATGTTTCCTAAGCTCCACAACTACACATTAAGACAGGGAACTTGCCCGTTGAATAAGTACCAAAATGTTTTTTTTTTCTTTCCTCTCTTCTTAGGTGTATATTTTGCCTCTCTTTCATAAAAGTAACTTTTTTTAGACCTAGGAAAATAACCTATTCCTCAACTCACTCTATTCTTTCTCTGATACCTTTCCTATCTTTCCTTCACCTCCTTTCTTACTTTATCCTTCTTTCATATTAGCTACTTTATAAAATATTGTTCTTTGCCCATCCCAAAAAAAAAAAAAAAGTCCTTTTTATTTAGTTTTTTCCTGCTTAATGTTTTACTGTTATAACTTTTATGTAGACCGATTTTTTAACTATGTATTAATACCTGGAGCTTTTCTCCCCGGGCCTCTACTAAAAATGGACATATATCCAGTTAGACTAGCCCGGTCAACAAATGTAAAATAAAAATAAATAAATAAAAGTTTTTTATAAGGTAGGTGGAGACGGGTTTGAGGGGGTGGGGAGAGGAGGGAGGGGAAGTCTGAGTAGAGAGGGGTTGAAGGTTATTGTTGGGGAAGGTCTTAGTTAGCTCAGCAATAGAAGAGGTGAAGAAGGTATTGAATAGTTCGGCAATTTCAAGGTCAGATTTGCTAGTGTCAGGACAGGGGTTGTTTTTGGTACCCGGCCTAAGGAGGGAATTAATAGAGTTCCAGAATTGTTTGGGGTTTTTTGCATGATTTTTTTGGAGTTTGATGTAGTAGGATTTTTTATCTTTAATTACTTCTTTTTTGGCTAGGTTTCACAGCTGTTTGTATTTAAGTAAAAATTCTGGCTGTTTATTTTGGAGGTAATCTTTCCAGGTTTTGTCTCTTTGTAGCATAATCTTTTTAGTGTCTTTGGTTAGCCATGGGGTGGTCTTTGCTTTAACTCTTTTTGTTCTTATTGGAGCTTGGGAGTTAAGGACAGTTAAGAATGTTGAGTTGAAATAGTCAATGGCATTGTCTAGAGGTAGACTTTTTAGTGGGTTCCAGTTAGTAAGCTTAAGGGAGTCAAAGTAGTAGGGTTGAAGTTAGTGAGGCTATGAGTATGGATGAGCTGGTGGGAGTGTGTGAAAGTGGGTGTAGCTCGATAGGTGAAGGCAGGGAGGTGGTCTCCTAATGGGTCAGGAATGACACCAGATTTTATGACTTTGTTAGGGTGAGATACTAGGATCCAGTCTAGAATGGAGCCTGGGGGGTTGGTTTTGTTGGACCTAGTAATGGAGTTGGTAAGTTGAGTGAAGTTGAAGAGATTGATCAGCATGGTGGGATTAGGGTTAATGATTTTTTGCCAGTTAATATTTACATCCCCTAAGATGTAGGTTTCAAGTTTAATATTAGAGGAGGTCCAGGAGAGGATGTCTTCCAGGGTATTGGTGTTGTTACCAGGAGGAATATAGAGGGAAATGATGCAGATACTTTTATGGTTGTTTACTTTTAGTAGGCCATTTACAAGTTAAGCGTTATTAAAAGAAGGGATGAGATTAGGGTAAGGAGTAATAGATAAATGGTTGGAGTAGATTAGAGCCACACCACCACCTCTTTTACTTAGGTGGTCAGATCGGAGAGATTGGAATCTGGGGGGGAAGGAATTCGGAGCCAGTTATGTGTGGTTTTAGCCAGGTTTCAGAGATGGCTGCAATGTCAGGTAAGTTGTGGTTGAGCCAGGCTTGAAAGAGGGTTAACTTATTTCTTAAGCTTTGGGTGTTGATGTTGAAGAATTTGAGGTATTCATTGGTGGATTTGTTGGTGCTGGGGTGGTTTGTTGGAGAGAAGTTTGGTCCTGGGTTGGGATGGATGTCACTGGCTAAGCAAAGGTAAGAGAGAAGGGGAATAAGTTTGGTTTGTGCTTAGATAGGGGTGGTTGGTAGAGAGTGGGTTTAGGTTTGTAAAATTTGGTAGTGATTTGGAAGAGTTTTACTTTTAAGAGAAGGATGGGGTGGGAGGGTACTAGGGAGGCAGAGATATTGTGGAAGTGAGTTGAGAGGTGGGGGTGGGGAGGAAGAGGTGATGGGTGTAAATGGAAGTTGGTATAGGAGGTGGCGTGGTATAGGGGAAGTAGAATGAGGCTGAGGATAGATGTAGGGGTAAAGATTTTAGGAGGAAAAGTGAGCATGGTAGTTGTAGTCTGTTAGAACTGATAGAGGGAGTGGTAAAGAGATTTAGGTGGGAGCGAGTATGGTAGAGAGAATCAGATAGGGCAGGAGGGTGGGGTGGAGTTGTGGTGTGTGAAGATTGGTTGGTGGGGAAATTTATGAGGAAAGAGTGGAGTAAAGGTGTGTGAAGATTGGTTGGTGAAAGGGGAGGGATGTTTGGGATGAGAGTAAATGTAAGAGTAATGGGGGTGGATGGGCATTGGGGATAGGGTAGGGGAGCGGAGTGAGCCCACAGGGCGAATGAAGCAGGATAGAGCAGCATGGTGAGAGAGACCATCTGAAAAAGTATCAGCCACTACAGTGCAGAGCAGAGGTAATTAGGTAAAGTAATGAAAGACTGTGTGGAAAAATAGCGTTACAATTTGTGAGAACACTGGGGAAAAAAGAACAGTATAGGGGAAGGTTTGTACCTTAGTTTGTTAAGTATGGAGGGGGAGGTTAACAGGTGTTAGAGAAAGTGGAGTAGGATTAGGGAAACATTGTAACTTTAGAAGTAACTAGAGAAAATGTTGGACTTACAGGGATTTTATATTAAACAAGCATATGCTCCCTATTTGCCAAAGAAATGGACAAGAAAACTTTGATTACAAAAGAAAAAAAACACAGAGGTTGCACTAAGTCAATTGCAAAAAAAGCAGGTCAAAGACAAGGTTTGAATAAACTACAACTTTTTTAATAACCAATAAACAAAAGTTAAGTGCTTTTGTACATACATTAACAAGGACTTCATCAGAGGTTCTGATGATCTTAAGAAAGTCCAAATAAAACAGGGTGGCCTGTTTATTGCTTTAATGTATTCATCCCATTAATTGTACCAAAAAGCTTTATACAGTATAATATACTTTTTTGCGTGTGGTTATGTTATTCAGTAATGATGCAAATAAAGTTGCATTTTGAAAAAAAAAAAGAAAGTATTAATACAATCTGCTTGTGTATGCAGGTACTTTATGTACTTCACATTGGCATTTACACCAATATCACTTGCCAATAATTGTATATAACTGTTAATGCTCTGTAAATACAATAGTTGTCATAAGCATGAATGTCTTGATAGTAATCACATTTAACTGCTGAGTTTCATTATGCATTCTCCTTGTTCCACTTGAAGACAGACATTGTTAATTACATTTTGTCCAAGTAAAGGATTTCATAAAAAAATAGTTGTGCACAAAGAAGCTTGTCCCGGTCCCCTTCAAGAAACACATCACACCAAATGACATTTGACAACCTTTATTAAATTTTCATAAACATTAATGTTAACCGATATTCATTCATTTCAACCAAACATGATACAGGTGAAATAACATCCATGTAACATTATCATAGGACAGGACAGCGTAAACCTGCTCATCCTGATCAGTAAGCAGCATCCATACCTCCACTCACTTACATATGAAGCAGCGTAACCACTTACTTCCATTACCATTTATAGCATTATACCATCAATCAAATAAGCAGCATCCTCCGCTTGCTTATGTATTTATGAATCAGCATACCCTCTCACTTCTGTTACCATTTATTGCAATATACCAACCAAATAAGCAGCTTCCTCCACTTACTTATGTACTTGTCAAGCAGCGTAACAGCTTACTTTCCTTTCCCAACTTATTGAATTGACCATCCAACACCAGAGGGGGAACAGAAGAGGGCAAGCCTGAACCTCTTCTCCGCCCACCAGCCTGACCATGTTGTTTGGTAGAAAAATATGTATTTAAATATATGTGAAATGCTAGTTTAAAAGCAAGGTAGTTTATAATGCATTTTATTCTATTAATCATATAACAGAAGGGATAAATTCATGTGTAAATGTAAGTAGCTTCTGAAACTGCAGTGTGCTTTGACCCCTGACCCTGGCAGCTGCCAGCTCAGCAAGCTTAATGTTTATGCTTTTCATAAGTGATTATCTGCTGGGTCAGGAAATTAAATGTGTAAATCTTCCGCTCCTTCCTGATGAGATAACTAGTCCTTGTAAATAATGAAATCTTCTCTTCCTGCATGAAGTAACTTGTCCTTGTGAGATAAAAACACAACTGGTAAAGAAAGTGAAACAGTGAACAAATATGTATGTTAAAGACTGAATCTGCTATTGTATTCGAACTGATATGAAACCTTGAATAAGTAACTTTACAGAAAGACATTATGACTGACCAGCTGGATAGCAAGGCCTTATTGCATCTAGAGGAAAAGTTTTTTAAAACATACTGCATCAGCAGATTAAAAGAATAGAGGCTTGTAAGCTAAAGTGATGTAGATGCCCCGTGACATATCACGTCAGTAAGGTGGGAACAACTTGAATGTTAAACCTATATAAACTTGTGAACTTCCTGTAACATGTTAGACGAAATTCTGTACTTGTATGTTTTTTTGCCTCCTGGTGTACACTAGTAAACTTTTGAATCTGAACCTCCTGTGTATTGAATTCTGAATTTTATTTAACAGTTTGGTCCTTTCGAGACGGAATTCCCTTGGTAAGCTGCAGATCAGAGCATATTGGTGGTCGAATACTGCGCAGGAGAAGTTACTGAAATGGTACTTCTTGAGTGAAAAGACCTCCGACTGAATTGTCGTGTGTAAAGAGGCTGGCCACTTTCTGATCTGTGGCCGAAGAGCGGAATTTGAATGATTTTCAATACCAGAGGCTCAGGTAGGAAGAATTTGCCTTTTTTCTGTTTTAGATCAGGGACTAGGTTACAGTATATTGTTGTCAAGATTTGAATTGCAGATCAGGGACAAAAGGAAGTACTGTATATTTGGTCATAGATCAGGGTAACAGAATAAGGTAGACAGTTATTCTAGATAAACTGTAAACAGGAACTAAGAAATTGATATCACGTGATAAAAAAGGGTTACGTAACATTTTCTTTGACATGGGTAATCAGTGCACTAAAACCTCGCGAGATCCGCCCCTAACCGAAGATGCAAAATATATGCAATTACAGCGTTCTGATAACGTTAGGTATTATACGAAATGGGTTAATAAATATGAATTTGATGGTAAACTAGATAAACCTTCACTAGTTAAACTCCTTAAACAGCTTAAATCTGATGCAGGAGGTCAGGCAAAAAAGCAACGCCAACTAGGCATTCCTCAAGCACACAGGTGGATTGAGGAAGCAAATCGTAGAGAACAGAAGCTTAAAAATTCAAAAACATTATTTTTAGACAAAGAGGATAATAACTTGGTAATAGCGACAGCTCCTCCTCCTCCTCCTCCCTTGCCCCCTCCCTTACCCTTTTCAGGATATGAAGCGAGTGGACAGGCTGGTCCACCTCCGCGTTATCCTGAAGTTTCAGTAAGACCACAACCATTTGTTAGAGATCCTATTGAGACTAGGTCCCGAACACGTAAAACACATAGGGACACAGAATCATACCAAATAGAAAGAAATCTACAGGATGAGAGTGAGGAAGAAATATGCCCACTTACAGAAGTTCCAAATCCTCAGGCAGGACAGGAAGGGCAGGATCCAACACTCTTAGTATATAGACCATGGACACCGGAAGACATCCGGAAGGCTACTGAGGGAATCCCCCATCCGAAAGTTAATTTTACAAAATTTTTAGAAGATTTACAAGGTATGAGGTTAAGTTACCACTTGAATGGGGAAGAAGTAGAAAAAGTAGTAAGACAAATTATAGGTCCAGATTGGCACATGATTTGTGGCACCTGGAATCCTCGTAATGCAGAACTTAGGCCACTCCCACATAGTGACGCAGAGTCAGACAACAGAGTGAAAGGTCTGACAGACCGAATCTCTGAGAAATAGAAACCTAGAGCAGACTGGACTTGCATTAATCAATGCATACAACAGGAAAATGAGAAAATAGATGGATATTATGCTAGATTATTAGAATGTTTTAATAATCATAGCGGTATGTCAGTTCCTGAGAACCAAACGAATGATTCCCCGTATGAACAACAATTAAAAAATGCATTTTTAAAGGTTGCATTGCACCTATTAGTAGCTTCATTACGAAGCATATGATAGATCATCGAACAGGGAGGCTACAAGCCTTACTCGAATACGCTAGGCATGCTGAGAGACATTTTAATAGTAAAAAGAAAAAGAAGGCGCAAGTCTTCACTGCTGAAGACGGAGCTGTAGTATTTGTATTACAGTCAGGTAAAAAGGGCAAGAAGAATGCCCAGGGAAACAAACAGTCTGATAAACGATCAGAAGATTTTGAAGAGAGGAAAAAGAAAGGTGAATGCTTCAAATGCGGGAAAAAAGGGCATCTAGCAAGGGATTGTAGGCAAAACAAAAAGGTAATTACAGGTGGAGCTAGGAACTAAAATTTCTATTTAAGGAGTAAACTAAAACATTTCAGAGCTTTACCAGAAAGGCTCATCCAGACTCTGCTACACTTTGCTGTGAAGGAAAGGTTAGTGTTTGCTGTTATTTTTTGTATTACTGTATTGCCTTTCTATATTTTGAATACTGTAGTTTGTTTTCTTTACCTTGTGTTTTGCTTGCATTCTGTTTTACAGCATATTAAAACTTCAAAAGAGACCACAGCTCTCTCTGTTCTGAGTCAGGCAGAAATAAGAACTGATTAATTAAGGACTCATTCATAAGACAGAAGAGGTCACTTAAGGTTAATCACTTGTTAACAGAGGGGTGGAGCTAGGAACTAAAATTTCTATTTAAGGAGTAAACTAAAACATTTCAGAGCTTTACCAGAAAGGCTCATCCAGACTCTGCTACACTTTGCTGTGAAGGAAAGGTTAGTTTGCTGTTATTTTTTGTATTACTGTATTGCCTTTCTATATTTTGAATACTGTAGTTTGTTTTCTTTACCTTGTGTTTTGCTTGCATTCTGTTTTACAGCATATTAAAACTTCAAAAGAGACCACAGCTCTCTCTGTTCTGAGTCAGGCAGAATTTTTTTCCGCCCTCTCACCCATTTAAGTTGTCTTGTTAAATACCACTGTCTTTCTAGTTGCCCGCCTCTTATGTTAATCTGACCATATATCTCATTTCTCTCTACTTTCACTGGCTTATGTGAGTAATCACAAAATCATCACTTTTGAAATCCCACCCCTTCAATTATTTAAATTTATTGGCCATCCTACAGTATTTCATAGTACCAAAATACAAAAATGACCACCCCTTTCAGTCCATCTTGCTGTTTTAAAAATAGTAACTCTCCACTAAACCTTAACTTTTTAAACAGGTAAAACTCAAGTTACCTACTTTCACATCTAACTTCTCTAGTGCACACTGCAGAGTGCATTCTTTTCAATCTTACCTTTAAGCATCCCTGTGACTAGCACTTTCTCTAATACCTGCTGGAAAGCACTAGGAAGCCTTAAACTCATACAAACACTGAACTCTCCTTGTTAACAAGGAGAAATTAATAGTAGGCACTAAACAGCCTATAATTGCAAAGTACCTTGCTAAGGAAACAGCTCCTATACTTTACAAAGAAAAAAAAAAGCCCCAAACCATGCATGTCCAAGGGTCAGCTTCCGGTGATTTCTCCTGTCCACCTGGTGAATCTGGGCATACTGGGGCAATGCAGCAATTGCCGCATGTACACAGACAACCCTCTCCTCCTACCACCCAACACTACAACCTGTGAGAGATGCACTTACATAGCCAAAATGGAAGCAAAGCTCTCTCCACCCAAGATTGTGCTAAACAGTCAAGAGGAGAAGGTCAACACCCACACTACACCTCAAGCAACACATAGCCCTTCTAAACCCGCACCACCAACACCCACATATAGCAACACTAAATCCACATATGCAGAGGCCCTTAACTGTAACCTGCCCAAGCAACAAAGACCTCTGAAGCTGAAAGCATAAACAAACACCAATCACAACCAATGTGTCACATAGTTTACAACACCAGTGTGCCACCCAGCAACATCCCCTAAGGCAAGACAATGTACCTAACACTTTAGTCATAGGTGACTCTATAGTCCGGCACACTGATGTCCCTCTCACCAGGTTGAATAAGGAGAAAATTACAGTCAGCAGCCTGTCGGGTGCCAGGATCCTCCACATAACACATGCACTCAAGTCACTCCACAACAAGTACAAATATGACTCTGTCATTGTCCATGTTGGAGTGAATGACTTGAGACGTACCTCCCTGGACTACATGAAAAGAGACATGGAAGAGCTCTCGGATCATGTGGCCCAGGCAGATATGACACTAGCCCTGAGTAGCATCCTGCCTTCGCCCAGAATGATACCACAATATAAGGATAAAATGATTGACTTCAACGATTGGCTAAGCTTATGGTGTCATTCAAAGGGGATCCAGTATCTGTCTGCCTGGGATGACATGATTGACAGACCACGATGCTTTGCCAGAGATGGTCTGCACCTGTCGTCCCTGGGATTCAGGTTACTGGCTAAGGCTCTTGCCACCCCTATAGTGCCTTTTTTAAGCAAACTTCAAAGGACAAAACCACCACCATAACAGGTACAAGCATGCAAAATCTGAAGGTAATGCTACTCAATGCTAGAAGTCTAAACCTCAAAATGCACTCTCTCGAGGCACTCCTAAAAATGGAGAACATCGATATCTGTGCAGTAACTGAGACCTGGTTCAAGGCTCCAGAGAGCACCCCTGCAATACCAGGCTACAACTCTTACCACACTTTTCGGCCACCAAACCAGGACCGAAACAATAAATGTGGAGGAGTGTCAATATTCACCAAGGATATTCACACTACCAGGCTAGTTGGCCAACACAATGTGTCTGAAATTCTCCAAGTGCAACTAACACTAGGTAAGACTGCAATCCAAATTGTAGCTTGCTACAGATCCCCCACCATACCCCAAGATTCTCACTACACCTTTCTAAACATACTGGAAAATATTAAGATAGAACCAAACACCCTAATACTGGGTGATTTTAACTACCCTGCCATTAACTGGGAAAACTACTCATGTCCCAACACCTTTGCATAGCGGTTCTTGGAATTCATAAATTCCAACGCCCTGGATCAACTAATCCATAGTCCCACCAGGGGCTCCAATATCCTAGACCTGGTCATTACCAACATGGGAAATCAATGCTCCATACCTATGGTCACCCCTCGTTAGTCAGGTCTGACCATAAGCTAATCACCCTTAACATCCACATCCCACCCCACCCCCAGTAAAGAAACCACCATAAAAACTTCTCCAAAGCCAACTTCATGCTACTCAAGTCAGAAGTGACAAACTTCATGACACCCATGCAGGCGGGAACTGAAAGTTCAACTGCTGAATCCTACACTATGGCACTGTACGAGCACATCCACTCATGCATGAATCGTGCCATCCCAAATAGAACCAAAATGCTCTCATCCAAAAAAAGGAAGCCAATCTGGTGGTCCCCTGCAATAAACAAACTTTACAACAAAAGGAAGAAACTTTTGCAGAAAAGAGGAAAATCCCAGGATGCAAAAAACTCCCTTACTAGCCTCAGTAAGAAACTGAGATGCCTCATAAAATCCTCCAAAGCTAGTTACGAAAATAAAATTGCCAAAGATTCCAAAGACAACCACAAAGCATTCTATAATTATGTCAAGAATCTAAATGGCAATGCTCAGATCTGCTCTGAGCTAAAACAGAATGGCATTAAATATACTGATCCGAAGGAGATTGCCAATATCCTGGCAGATCGATTCAGTGCCAACTTCACCCCACTCTCACCCCCTAAATGGCCCATCTCAATACCGGAAGATTGCCAAATTCCAGTAATAACAGCCACACAGGTACAAAACGCACTCTCTAAAGCCAAGAATACAGTATCCATGGGACCAGATGACATCCTGGGCTGTGTACTACATGAACTACAATATGAACTGGCACCTCACCTAAGTGTCATGTTTAATCATAGCCTCACCTCAGGTTTCGTGCCCACTGAGTGGCGCAGAGCTACAGTTATCCCAATCCACAAGACGGGATCCACCTTGGATCCAGGAAACTACCGTCCCATCAGTCTGACAAGCCTTATCTGCAAGGCCATGGAGCGTATTATCATGGAACTTATAAACGAAGACATTGGCAACCTTCAAACACTGGACCCCACCCAGTTTGGGTTTGTGAAGGGCCGATCTTGTCTCCTGAACCTGATTGACTTCTTTGAATCAGTCTCCAGAGCCATGGATAAGGGTAAGGTGGTCCACACAGCCTATCTAGACCTTGCCAAGGCCTTTGACACCATCCCCCACTCTGGAATCATAGATAAACTTACTAAGTTGGGCATAAATCCCTATGTCACCCAATGGGTTGCTAAATGGCTTACTGATAGAACCCACACTGTAAAAGTAGCCAACTCCAAATCCAGCTCCAGACAAGTGACAAATGGAGTACCTCAGGGTTCAGTCCTGGGGCCGCTCTTGTTTGGCATCTACTTCTCTGAAGTACAGGTCAACACTAAGGGACTCTGGCTAACAAAGTTTGCAGATGACTGCAAACTGGGAGCCATTATTGAATCCCCAACTGATGTGGATACTCTACAAAAGGGCCTTACAGAAACAGATGCTTGGTGCCAGAGCCAAGGGCTCAAGCTCAATGCCAAGAAATGTATTGTTATCCCCTTTGGGAAAAACATGTATCCATGAATTACCATATAGGTGGCAGTACACTAAACACAGAAAGTGTGATAAGAGACTTAGGGACACAGGTGGACAGTGGTCTCACCTTCGATAACCACATTGCCACAACAGTCAGGAAATCCTTCTATGTGGCACACCTCATCACAAAGGGCTTTTCATCCAGAAAAAAGGAGGTCATTGTCCCACTGTACTCATCCCTCATTAGACCCATTATAGAATACAACGCCCCATTTGGTATGTACCTCTCAAGACATCTGCAACAACTGGAAAGGCCTCAGAAATACCTCACTAAAAGAATCACAGGCCTAAAGCAGATGCCCTACACTGACCACCTTAAAAAACTCCAGCTATACTCTGTCGCATATCGTCTACTCAGAGGCGATCTCTGCTTAACATACAAGGCCATGTCAAACCCAGAGCTGTTGGACATGCTACACTTAAAGAAATCCCAATCCCTCAGAGCTACACACTCCAGGGATCTAAACCTCGTCATCACAATAAACAAAACATGTTGGAGGGATAGGTTCCTGACCCAGAGACTCCCCAGACTCTGGAATAGATTGCCCATACATGTCAAGCAGAGTGCCTCTTTGGACCTCTTCAAGAGGAACCTTGACGATTGGATGGGAGAAAGGAAATTCACCCCAGGGATCACGTCAGTCGCCCTGCTAGACAGGCGTCCAGGAAAGTAAATAATGTGGGAAGAAATAGCCAGGGAATTGTTATGGCTAGGCTTGTATAGGCCCTAGGGCTGATAGCCTAGTACCAACCTATGAACCTATGAACCTATGAACCTATAAGATGAGGACTGACTATATGATAGTGTGGATACGTCAAGTGGAAGTCAGAAATCATCAGGAAAAGGTAAGAAACAAAAAGCAAATGTAAATGTGATAGAAGGAGTAGAGGAAGTGCAAATAGATATGGAGGATGAAGAAAGTGAAATTTTGGACTTAGCATTATTGAGTTTAGAGCTCTACTTAGCGGATACGAAACTGGAAGTTACACTTCTGGTGGAGGGAAGGGAAGTCAAATTCCTGTGTGACTCAGGAGCGTCACGGACTTTGATACACCCCTCCAAGTTACCAGAACATTCCGAATCACCTGATTATATACTAGTAAAAGCCGCAAATGGACAGCTATACAGGGAACCAATTTCCCATGATATAGCAATAACTGACCCTGTTTCAGGTATGACCCAGAGAAGTAAAATAGTTGTGTCTGCAAAGTGTCCAGTAAACCTATTGGGCAGGGACCTTATGCAGATATTTGGCATAGCAGTAGTTCCAACTGTACAAGGTATGGAGGCACAGAGACAAATGGATACCTTTGTAGTGCGAATGGAAGGTGAAACTTTTTATTGGTACAGCCAGGACCTAGTCACAACTGGTCCAGGGGCAGTAACCGAGGAACTGATGAACGTAGCCATCAGTAAAGCCCCCTCCCTTGACACTGATCAACAGCATTTGTTACACTGTACTCTATATTACTGTACCACACCAGGACCTGATAGAGAGTATGAGCAAGAACTGTTTAGAAATCGTGCAACTAGATTGGTTTTGCGTACTTTGTACTGGGATACTGAGGGGAACAGTGTAGTTAGCTGTTCATTACCTCAAGAATTCCTTGCATTGTATAGATCAAATCGGTTGCCACATGTCAGCTTGACAAAGAACAAAAGTGTTAAATGGGCAGATTTAGGAGAAAAAGTAACAAGATGGGAGAAACAGACTGATTTAGAACTGTCAGAACAAGGGATACAAAAACAAAAACTGAATTGGTTGACACAGACACATCCAGCTGTACACTTGCAATCTAGCGAGGACAGCTGATTAGCGTTCTTATTAGAAGAAGAAGAAAAGACCTTATGTGAAATTCCAACAACTCTCTGGTCAAAAGGCAAGTCAGATGTAGGACTTATTCGAACAGCAGGACCAGTTACAATAACCCCAAAGTCAGTTTTCAGACCACAGAAAAGACAATACCCTTTGAGAAAGGATGCAGAAATAGGAATTAAGCCTATAATAGCAGCATTACTCAAAAAAGGAGTACTGGTAGAATTTCCTGATTCACCATGTAATACACCCCTATTTCCTGTTAAAAAAGCAAACAGGGGTCCAGGAAAATAAATAATGTGGGAAGAAATAGCCAGGGAATTGTTATGGCTAGGCTTGTATAGGCCCTAGGGCTGATAGCCTAGTACCAACCTATGAACCTATGAACCTATAAGATGAGGACTGACTATATGATAGTGTGGATACGTCAAGTGGAAGTCAGAAATCATCAGGAAAAGGTAAGAAACAAAAAGCAAATGTAAATGTGATAGAAGGAGTAGAGGAAGTGCAAATAGATATGGAGGATGAAGAAAGTGAAATTTTGGACTTAGCATTATTGAGTTTAGAGCTCTACTTAGCGGATACGAAACTGGAAGTTACACTTCTGGTGGAGGGAAGGGAAGTCAAATTCCTGTGTGACTCAGGAGCGTCACGGACTTTGATACACCCCTCCAAGTTACCAGAACATTCGAATCACCTGATTATATACTAGTAAAAGCCGCAAATGGACAGCTATACAGGGAACCACTTTCCCATGATATAGCAATAACTGACCCTGTTTCAGGTATGACCCAGAGAAGTAAAATAGTTGTGTCTGCAAAGTGTCCAGTAAACCTATTGGGCAGGGACCTTATGCAGATATTTGGCATAGCAGTAGTTCCAACTGTACAAGGTATGGAGGCACAGAGACAAATGGATACCTTTGTAGTGCGAATGGAGGGTGAAACTTTTTATTGGTACAGCCAGGACCTAGTCACAACTGGTCCAGGGGCAGTAACCGAGGAACTGATGAACGTAGCCATCAGTAAAGCCCCCTCCCTTGACACTGATCAACAGCATTTGTTACACTGTACTCTATATTACTGTACCACACCAGGACCTGATAGAGAGTATGAGCAAGAACTGTTTAGAAATCGTGCAACTAGATTGGTTTTGCGTACTTTGTACTGGGATACTGAGGGGAAAAGTGTAGTTAGCTGTTCATTACCTCAAGAATTCCTTGCATTGTATAGATCAAATCGGTTGCCACATGTCAGCTTGACAAAGAACAAAAGTGTTAAATGGGCAGATTTAGGAGAAAAAGTAACAAGATGGGAGAAACAGACTGATTTAGAACTGTCAGAACAAGGGATACAAAAACAAAAACTGAATTGGTTGACACAGACACATCCAGCTGTACACTTGCAATCTAGCGAGGACAGCTGATTAGCGTTCTTATTAGAAGAAGAAGAAAAGACCTTATGTGAAATTCCAACAACTCTCTGGTCAACAGGCAAGTCAGATGTAGGACTTATTCGAACAGCAGGACCAGTTACAATAACCCCAAAGTCAGTTTTCAGACCACAGAAAAGACAATACCCTTTGAGAAAGGATGCAGAAATAGGAATTAAGCCTATAATAGCAGCATTACTCAAAAAAGGAGTACTGGTAGAATTTCCTGATTCACCATGTAATACACCCCTATTTCCTGTTAAAAAAGCAAACGGGGAATGGCGGATGGTACAAGATTTACAAGCTGTAAACAATGCAGTAATACCTAGAGCACCCACGGTGCCAGACCCACATACTTTGTTAAATGATTTAGAACCGCAACAGAAGTATTTCTCTGTGGTAGATATTAGCAATGCTTTCTTTTCAATACCTATACATCCTGATAGTCAATATTGGTTTGCATTTACATTTCAGGATAAAAGGTATACATATACTCAACTACCACAGGGATATTGTGAGAGCCCAACAATTTTTGCACAAGAAATGGCTAGCAACCTGGCAGGATTTACCCCACCGGGAGGTAGTCAAGTTCTAATTATGTAGATGACATCTTGCTAGCAGCCCCCACCAAGCAACAGTGCAGGGAGGATACTGTAGCATTATTGAAATTTTTAGCAATACAAGGACACAAAGTAAACAAAAGTAAGTTACAACTTTGGAGAAAACAAGTTAGATACTTGGGATATGTAATATCCAATGAAGGTAGAATACTAGATGAGAAAAGAAAAACAGCAATTTTGCAAGCACCCAAGCCAACGACCAAGAAAGAGATGATGTCTTTCTTAGGTACAACTAATTTTTGTCGGAGCTGGATACCAAATTATGCTTTGGAATCTGCTCCACTGACTGATTTGATATATAAGACACCAATGGCAGCACAAGACATATTACAATGGACAACAGAAGCAGAAACGGCTTTCTGCAGGTTGAAGCAGTTGATAGCTTTTTCATTAGTTTTAGGACTTCCAAATTATCGCAAACGGTTCTTTCAGACCGTAGATTGTAAGCAAGGGTACATGACGTCAGTATTGACGCAACAACATGGGGACAAGCAACGCCCCATAGCCTACTATTCATCACAGTTAGACCCAGTGGTGCAATCTTTGCCTCACTGTGTACAAGCAGTAGTTGCAGCTGCAATGGCCGTACAGGCTTCGGCCTCAGTGGTGTTATTCCACCCTCTCACATTGAGAGTGCCTCATGCAGTTGCAATAATTTTACTGCAAGAGAAAGTGGCATACCTTTCTCCTGCTAGACATCTTTCATGTATGACTATACTGCTGAGCCAACCTCATATGAGAATTGAACGATGTACGACATTGAATCCATCAACATTACTTCCAACTCCTGCGGAGGGCACACCACACAGCTGCCTGCAGGAAATTGAACAGTTAGCTTTACCTAGACAAGATCTTACAGATATGCCCTTGGATAATGCCGAGGTGACATATTACGTGGACGGCTCATGCAGAAGGGGTCCTACAGGGAAGAATCTGGTAGGGTATGCAGTAGTTACAGACACTGAAATTTTAGAAGCTCAGTCTTTACCACACAACTTATCTGCACAAGCAGCTGAATTGATAGCTTTGACGAGAGCATGTACTTTAGCAAAAAACAAGTGTGTAAACATATATACTGACAGTCAGTATGCTTTTTCTACAGTACATGTATTTGCACAACAATGGAAAATAGAGGAATGATAACATCCAGTGGAAAACCTATTAATCATGCGCAATTTATTTTGGAGTTATTAGAATCTATTCAGTGACCTACCAAAGTAGCTATTTGTAAATGTGTAGCTCATACAAAACAGCAGGATAAGATTTCGAAAGGCAATGCACGAGCTAATGCAGCTGCAAAGCAAGCAGCCTCAGACTCAGAAACTTTACTTTTAAATGAGGAATTACAACCCTCTGAGATTTTAGATTTAGACATGTTAAAAACAATGCAGACGCTTACTACAAAAGCAGAAAAACAAAAATGGGTAAAACGAGGTGCAATTCTTGAGAATGGACTGTACATTTCCAAAGAAAGAAAACCAATATTGCCGTCTAATTTATTTAGATATGCAGCTTTGTTGAGCCATGGGCAGTGCCATGTCTCAACAGGGGGGATGGTACAGTTAGTAAATCGAATATTCCAAACATACGGATACACAAATTACACAAAAAAATTTTGTGCAGCTTGTCATACTTGTAACAAGCACCATGCACAAGGAGCATTTAAAACCAAGTAAGGAAGTTTTCCTATACCACCATACCCGTTCCATACTATTTGTATGGATTTCATAGAATTGAATAAATGTGAAGGGAAAAAGTTTTGTTTAGTTATTGTAGACATGTTTTCTAAATGGGTAGAAGCTTTTCCAACCAAAAACCCAGATGCAGCAACAGCAGCAAAAGCCCTGATAAAAGAAGTAATCCCTAGATTTGGCATTCCGGAAAGGATTTATAGTGACAATGGCACACATTTTTTGAATCAAACGATTCACCAGCTTGGGAGATTTTTTGGTATCTCCTTGAAGAACCATTGTGCTTACCACCCACATTCAGCAGGACTGGTGGAAAGGTACAATGGTACCCTAAAGAGCAAGTTAAGGAAGCTAGTAGAGGAGACCCAAAAGAATTGGATATACTGTCTGCCTTTAGCACTGCTGAGTATGAGAACGGTTCCAAATGTAAAGGGTTTGACTCCCTTTGAAATGATTTTTGGGAAAGCATATTATGTGCCTCAGTGGAAAGGTCTCATGCCTGCAGAACAAGAGGCTGACAGTTCGTTAGCAGAGTATATGAAGAAATTGTTAATGAATAAATCTGTTTTGCAGTTTAACTCTTTTTCAGATAAGGAACAGACCAGACCGGTGGAAGCAGTCTTGGCTCCTGGGACATACGTCTGGCTGAAAGTGACGAAAAGGAAAAACTGGGTGAGTCCAAAGTGGGAATGTCCGTACCAGGTTTTGTTGGCAACACCTACTGCAGTTAGAGTGGCCGAGAGGACGTCCTGGGTTCATTTAACGCATTGTAAACCGGTAAAGAACTTTCAACTTGATAAAAACTTTGTGACTGATATACACCCAGACCGAGATGGCCAAAAACAAAGCGAATAGAAGTTTAGATCAACCCCAGAGATGTTGCATAATCATTTTGTTGTGTGTACATTTATTAACTGTAATTGTGACAATTTTCCTCTTGCTGTGGTTTATCCTACACACAACCACGCAAGTGAAAGTGAAAAGGCATGATGAGACGTCTATAGACTGCATCCAAATTTTAACACATACCTAGCCATGAAACGTGTGTATGCAGAGACTATGAACATTTCAAATTGCTGGGTTTGTACAGCTATACCAACAGCATATGGAGGACTGATAATGTCCGCTGTCCCTTTGGGGATAAATGAGACTTGGGAGAATTTACTTTTCGACACAGGAACTGTGAGATCACAGGATAAAATAGCTTTATTTTTACCTATCACACAAAAAGGAGTTGTATGTTTCTACAAAAATGACACTCTCCAGGTGGGCTGGAGCAATTGTAATATAACCATATCTTACCGATGTTATATTAGGAATAGTAATGGCAATACTTTTTGCAATACTAATTATGACTCGTGTTTAAACTCATTGAAAACAACTATGAGTGACATTCAAAGAAATCCAGTTTTGTTTAAACAATTGTCAGTTATAGATCAAAAAATGTTTCATGCAAGGCTGATGCGTATTAGTACTAAAGTAGAAAACTGTTATTTTATTTGTGGGAAAAAGGCATATAAATGGTTACCTGAGAATTGGTCCGGCAGTTGTTTTTTGGGTTACTTGGTTCCGGCAATAAGACATACTGCAGAATTACCTTTGGGTAAGATCTGAACGTAAGAGAAACAGCTCGAAAGCCCGAAGGTCCAGTTAAGAAACCTGTGAATCCAGTTGGGAAGATCGAAGCTGGTTGGAAAGACCATAATTCAGTAAAAGACAAAAGCGAATTGACTCATATGGACTTGAGTGACAGTGTTATATCCTGGGCAGGAATATTACCAGCCTATGGAGCAGTCAAATCGATCTGGGAGCTGAGGAAGTTGTCGAAACTTCTCGAAGTAATGAGTAATGCAACTTTTTCCGCCCTAGAATTGGTGACTGATGAACTGAATGCAATGAGAACTGTTGTGCTACAAAATCGGATGGCTCTTGACTTCACCCTAGTGGTGAGAGGTGGTACGTGCGCGCTTATCAAAGAAGAATGCTGTGCTTTTATTCCTGACAATCGTCATGAGATAAGTAACCACCTAGAGGTAATTCAGCAAGTATCAGCCATGACTGAACCAGGCCCAAACCCACTGACGAACTTTTTCTAGAATCTATTTGGGGGGGTGGGGTTCCATCCTAATGAATATTTTGATTGCCATTTGTGTGGGTATACTCCTGATAGGAGCACGTGTTTGCTGTGGAATTCCCTGCATGAAAAGATTAATCAAAGATTTTATTGATGTATCTGTTACTGAAACTTTCTACCAAGATATTGAAATTGAAAGATTGATTTCAGATGACGCTTTTTCTGAAGTATAGATTGAATGACTCCCCTAGCTGAAAATCCTAAGTGGAAAAGGTTAGGAGATGAAATAACACTATGCATACTTCAAAAAAAAATAGAATAAAAAGTATTAATAGGGGGGAAATGTTAGAAAAATATGTATTTAAATATATGTGAAATGCTAGTTTAAAAGCAAGGTAGTTTATAATGCATTTTATTCTATTAATCATATAACAGAAGGGATAAATTCATGTGTAAATGCAAGTAGCTTCTGAAACTGCAGTGTGCTTTGACCCCTGACCCTGGCAGCTGCCAGCTCAGCAAGCTTAATGTTTATGCTTTTCATAAGTGATTATCTGCTGGGTCAGGAAATTAAATGTGTAAATCTTCCGCTCCTTCCTGATGAGATAACTAGTCCTTGTAAATAATGAAATCTTCTCTTCCTGCATGAAGTAACTTGTCCTTGTGATATAAAAACACAGTTGGTAAAGAAAGTGAAACAGTGAACAAATATGTATGTTAAAGACTGAATCTGCTATTGTATTCGAACTGATATGAAACCTTGAATAAGTAACTTTACAGAAAGACATTATGACTGACCAGCTGGATAGCAAGGCCGTATTGTATCTAGAGGAAAAGTTTTTTAAAACATACTGCATCAGCAGATTAAAAGAATAGAGGCTTGTAAGCTAAAGTGATGTAGATGCCCCGTGACATATCACGTCAGTAAGGTGGCAACAACTTGAATGTTAAACCTATATAAAATTGTGAACTTCCTGTATCATGTTAGACAAAATTCTGTACTTGTATGGTTTTTTTGCCTCCTGGTGTACACTAGTAAACTTTATTTATTTATTATTATTTATTTATTTTACATTTGTTGACCGGGCTAGTCCAACTGGATACATATCCCTTTTCAGTAGAGGCCCGGGGAGAAAAGCTCCAACATAAAAGCAATACATGGAGAGAGCAAGTTACATTTACAATATAAGAATAGGAAATAACAGAGACTTAATATAAGTACAAGTAACAAATCTGCATTTTAAACAAATTAGTGTTATAGGATAAACACTGTGAGAATAATGGTCGAAGAACTAGCTAATCAGGGCGAGTTATAAGTAGAGGAATTTAGATAAGTTAGTCGGGTTCTGTGCATGGGCATAGCCATTGTAGCTTAAGATGGCTTTTAAGGTTGTTTTTGAACTGTTGATGTGAGGTCATGAGTCTAAGGGTCTTTGGTAGGGAGTTCCAGGGCTTTCCAATGGAGTTGGCGTACAGGGCATCACCGCCTGAGTTCTTAGATTTAGTTGTTAATATCAGGACGGTATTAGCAGATCTAAGAGAGTTAAGGTTGGAGTAGGGGGTCAAATACTACACAGTGAGGGAGTTCTGTCGGGATAGTGGATTATTTTAAAGGCTTCGGTTAGTTGATTAAGTTTAAGAAGATTGGGTAGTTCCAACCAACCAAGTTTCCTAAGGTTAAGGCAGTGGTGGGTGCGGTATGGGGAACCTGTTATGAACCTAGCAATATGGTTATAAGCAAGAGAGAGCATGTTAAGTTCACGTTTACTGAGGAAGGAAAAGACTGGGGATGCATATAGTAAGGTGGAGAGGAGATGCGGGCAATCGTTAGTTTGGTCAAAGGGGTTAAGAAGTTTTTATTCTGTACATGGATCCAAGTTTTTTGTTGACAGATTTGATGGTTTGGGTAATGTGGATGTCAAATTTTAGCTTGTAGTCAATGGTAACACCTAGTAATTTGGTACTGGCAACAGGGGCTATGATGGTTCCATTGATGGATTTAATTTGAAAAGGAATACTGTTAGTATTTGGGAGTTCATTGGCAAGGGGTGTATTGGCGTTCGGGAAGAATAGGAGTAATTTAGTTTTTGTTGGGTTAAGTAGGAGTTTCAAGTCAGTGAACCATTTCTCAACTAAGGTAAAACAGAGTTGAGTAGTAGTTTGGAGTTCTGATAGGGAGACAGCTGAGCAGATCAGGGTAGAGTCATCAGCATATTGTATGCAGGTAGATTTAGGGATGACTGAGTGCAGGTTGTTTATGAAGATGGAAAAGAGAAGAGGACCAAGAATAGAGCCCTGAGGAACACCGATGGTGTTTGAGAGCAGGTCTGATAGTTTGTCTTGCCATAGGACAGCTTGTTGCCTACCCGTGAGGTACGCCTTAAACCAGCTTAGTGCAGGGGTGCTCAGATATAGACTTTCTAGGGTATTAAGCAGGAGTTGGTGATTGACCATGTTGAACGCTTTAGATAGGTCGAGAAAGAGGGCGGAGGATATTAGTTTGTTGTTACGATTGTTATTAATGGAGTCGATAAAGGAAAGGAGGGCAGTAGTAGTACTATGGTGGGGGCGGAAACCATGTTGGGAGTTAGATAAGAGTCGATTAAGGGTTAAGTAGTGAAGGAGTTGTTTGTGAACACATCTTTCCATAATTTTCGCTATTGGAGACAGGATTGCTATTGGTCTGTAGTTAGATATTTCAGTGGAAGTGCCTCCTTTATGTAGAGGGATGATATAAGAAGTCTTCCAAGAAGAGGGAATAGTGGCTTCGGTAATAGTTCTGTTGATCAAGATGGATATGGGGTAGGCGATGACTTCGGATGCTATTTGTAAATATTCCGCTGGGAGGTGATCAGCCGCCAAGGTGGTTGGTTTCAGTTTTTTTAAGAGGATACAAATGTAGGAGGAAGAGACAGGGTTTAGGTTAAAGGAGATGTGGGCAGCTTCATTAGATTTGGAGGAAGGTGGGGCAGTGGAGGTTAGTTGGCTAGCAAGGATTGGATAGTATCGGTGAAGAAGGAGTTAAAGGTGTTGGCTACTACCTCTGCATCTTTCCCGATTTGCTTCTCAGGGGTTGGGGTGGTAGTTTTACCTGGGTGAAGGAGATTGTTAAATCCTGCCCAGAACTTCTTTGGATTGTTCTGGTGTTTATTCTGGAGGTGACAGAAGTATTGTTTTTTGTCCTGGGTAGTGGCTGCTTTGGTAGTGTTTCTTAGCTGTTGAAATATTATGCGATCTTGGGGGGTTTTAGTGGCTCTCCATTTGACCCAGGCCTGATTTCTGAGTCTCATTTTGTTTTTGGTTTCTCTAGTTAACCAAGGTGCTATACGTATTTTGGATCTGATTAGTCGATTCGGGGCATGTGTTTCTAGTATCCTTAGGAATGTATTATTGAAGTGGGAAACACTCTCTTCTAGGGGTAGAGATTTTAAAATGGACCAGTTGCAGGATTTTAGATCTGCAAGGAATAATTGTGGGACAAAGTTCTTTTTGATTCTAATTAATCTATAGAGGGGGGGGGTTAAAAGTTGGGCATTTATGTTTAATAATATAGGTAATTAGGTGGTCACTGAGGTCATTGGGAAGGGTCCCGGTGGTATAGTTAATTGAATCTTTATTGGTAAGGATCCAATCGATGGTGGTTTCTTTTTGGTGACAAAAATCTTTTGAATCTGAACCTCCTGTGTATTGAATTCTGAATTTTATTTAACACTGTTCCCTCTCTCTCCACCAAACTTCCATCATCTAGCCACCGTTAGGGAATAAGGCCAAACATAATTTGCTGTACAATAGTTACCAGGACATTACCAGCCCCTGGCAATTACCTAATGATTACCAGGGCATTATCTGCCACTGGACCAGGAATGCTCAACCCGCAACCACCAAAACTAAATAAAAGGAATTGCATACCACTCTTCCCAAAGCAATCCCTTTTACTTGCCCAATGACATGTAGAAACAACCTGAAAACTTTAAAATGCCATTTAACAACTGCCTTGCCAACACCAACTACCCATTATAAACTTAACTCTATCAGTATCCTTGAATGCCAACAATATACCAAACTTAAACATGCCCTCCTGGTCAAAACAAGATTAGTGACATACCAACTCCATCCAGCATGTGGAAATTAAACGATACCCTTTCTGTCCTTCAAGTACAGTAAATCAAACCACACTTCCATGCAAGGACACCCCATCTAGCTCACCACCTGAATCCACTTACTCAATGCAACCCACTAATCCCCTACCCCTGAAGGCTGCAACCCTACCCGAGACAATCCAAGAAAAAAAAACAGCTACCAATAATATAATGTAAATTCACTCCTGATGCTTTCCATCCAAAACAAGCAAAACAAACCATTACGCTGCAATTATTGGGAAATGAATAAATAAATAAATAAATAAATATAAATAAATAAACAAAATATAGCAAACAATCCAATATGTGGCTGCCTTGCTGGAAGTCCATGACCTCTTTTCATACCACTCTATCAACCGACATCATCCTCGACCCCCTCTCACACCTGTCAAAGCCACCTTCAATCAACCTACTAAGCAATGCCTGGCCAGCCTGTCTCCATTTGCAACCTCCAAGGGATCTGTAAAAGAAAAACTATAAATACTTTATTCACCCATAATCACAATTTCTTAAGGACAGTATGCACCACTACTGGCATATCTCCTACATCAACTGCTTAAGATGCAGTTACCACCGCATACAAAACATCAATGAAACGTAATATGTGTTAACAAAATTACCCGTAAGATTTCCTTCACACCTCACAGGTTCATGATGCAACTGATACCCATGTGAAATAAAACAAATGATTGCATTAAAAGGCCTATTCTATAAATAAATATCACTGTTTTCCCAACCAAGTAGTTCCCAACAACATTGTTAATCATAATTAAGGCAAAGAAAAAACCATCCATAGTCATGCTATTATAGCCTATTACCAAACCTGAGGTGTAACTTTCCCCCCACGGCTCTACCTATATCCCTTTGAACAAGGCAACAATCACCCATGTCCCTCTTAAATGAGAAAAACATGTAGTGCACTCTGGATTAAGGAGTCTTACTTACCTGAAGCTTGGTAGTCCATCAAAACCTTAGAGCCATTAACCAAGTAAATACCCCCACTCCTGAAATTTATGCCACTCCTTCCACCAGTAAAACCCAAAATTACCCCTAAGCAAATATCAAACGCTACTATAACTTGCCCACAACATACCCCATTTTCCCTTGGCCTTACACTACCCAGCTGCACCCACCTCAAAATGCCTGAATAAGTACAAAACCAACACTTGTTAACATACCATCTACCAAACTTCAACCTAGCCTCCCCAGTAGCATACCTTGCTTCCAAATACAAGTGCATAATATCCATAAATAAAATGAACAACCCAGCCTCCCACATCAGTTACCTCACAATTCTGCTTCTCACAGGCTACTGACCATCATTCAGTCTGTACCCTGTCCCTTGTATCCTTGGTGTGCACCACTCTGGCCTTCAAGACATCCACAGCAAATTTAGTGAAATATTAATGGAAACTGAATTAGATATATTCAAACACAGAAGGAAAAGGGGGTGTTTGTATTAAATTACATATAAATCATCATCAGAAGACTAAGTTATGTATGACTATTAGGCATTAACATTAAATAATTAGAGCAGGGATGTTTTAACCCCTACCAAAGTAACCCATTTAAACTGGCTGACATGCAACTTCCATAGCCCATAACTCAAAAAACACGCACACATTTGGCACAACACTGCCTTGCATATACAAAATCACAAACACCTCCTAACCCACTACCAAACAAACTGGATGAGTGACTAAACTCCCCCTAGACGTCTACCCATATCCCACAAAGGACAATAATAGCAGTCAATAATAGCAGTATGTGGAAATAACTATCAAACGTGGCATCTGTTTAAGGTACAAATGTCCCCAATTATACCACCATAAGACCAGACCTCAGCTTCCTGTCTGACAGAACACTCCACCGACCCTCCACGAACACCGTTTATGCAACTGGATGGGTAACTAAATTCACGTCAAGAGCTCCACCCATTTGTAGACAAGGGCTGAACTGGTTGGCTTACAAGAACCCTGGAGCCATTAGCCTAATAACTTCCTATGATCTTATGATTATTGTGACTAACCCTTTTGTGGAAATCCCACACTTCCCTTAAACAATCTCCAAATTAACTGTACCCTTCTTCAAGTAACTTCCCTTAACCACCCTACCCAACTGCAGTAAATGTAAACATCCCTTATAAAAAATCTACTCTCCAAATAATCCCCAGCCCAGCATTAGAGTGTCCCCACCTACCTACCCACCCTACAACTTACCCCTACACCACCTTCAACTCAGAGGTGCAGTAATGACCTGCACTGACAGATTACCTGCAAACTCATTGTGCACCATTCCAATAAACACATCCCTGCAAGCAAAATCCTTTACCTTTCATTTCCGTTCTCATCAGGGCACTGACTATTGTTCACTCTGTGCCCCTGCATCCGAAACCTCTGTGCAGCACCCAAACAACCAGAACATGCACTGAAACAGTCTCAATCACCTTTTGAACACCTCTCTTCCAGGTTGCCAACCGATGCCTGCTCCATTTCCATACCTCGCAACCTGCAAGGAAACAAATTAAACATTCCTTTCAAAAGTGAACAAAAATGAGCTTTAAACCCATGCCATGTGTGTATGGATCGGACTTTACACTATGACCCCTCTTTAACCTCAAAGGCTATAACTGCAATGTGTACCCAACAAGGATCTGCATTCTCCAGATGAGAAACCTCTGTCTCTCTGACTGCTGCATGTGCTTAGTAAGCTACATGCCAAAAGGGGCATTGTACTCAATTAGATTTATAACAAAATAATAAAAGGATATTATGACCTCCCCATCCCTGGATGAGATACCCTTACCTATGAAGTGTGCCATGTAGAAAGCTTCCGAACAAGGGAAGCAAACTGGTGGTCAGAAATCAGGTTACAATCAACCTGCATGCTCAACTCCCTCATTACTGATTGTGTACTTTGAATGTTGTCATGAATTCCTAAATTGAAAGATGGTGGAATAAAAAGTGGGGATACTGGGTCATTATGCTCCTATGAAGAAGATGTAGACTAACTCAAGTAACCGGCCCCTTGTTTTGCCTCAAAATGTCAGGGAATAGAAATGTTTGATTCCATACATGTAGTCTGTAACCAAATTCCCTTCATCAGCCTGTAAACCTACTGCCACCATTAACCATGAAACTTACAAATTTCAAAGAACGGGCCAACATATATGATAAAACCCATCCATTCTGCCATATCTAGGCAGCAGCAAAGTCCAGTTACTGTCACCATTCCCCAATTTTATGGCTGTGTCCCGATGTCCTGCACCAAGGGGTATGATCCACGTTCCAACATCAACTGACTTCACCAAAACCACTGTCGTGCTCACTTCTGCAGTGAACAGATCCAACCATGTCTCTTGTCTGCACAAATCCTCACGGAATGTCTAGAATCCCACACCCTATCCACTTTCCATAAGTGTGGTTTCTTGGAAAACTAGTGGCAAATCATTAAGGAATGCAGGTAAAACAATGACCAGCATTCGAGCTGCAGACCTTAACCCCCCCCAAATGAATTTAGCCTCCGCATCCTTCACAGATGCTCACCAACCCAATCCTGTTGCTGCTGCAATTGTCCAAGCCAAAAAACACAAATACTACCCAGCAACAAATGTGCTTCCCGCCATGCATTTGCATGTGCCATAATAACTGTTATTGTACCTTACCCAGAGGACGTGAAAACCACAGCACAGCTGTGGAGGAAGGAAACATACCAGCAATGGCCACAGCAGCTTACCACCAACAAATTACAAACCGGGAAGGATAACCATCCTACCCCCCCCCAAAATCATTAAGGATCAATGCCACTACTATAAAAATGTCCAATCTAAGGCAGTAATCAAAGTTAATGCAAGCAAGGTAACGTAAGCAAACACATTATTCCTTTACTGCTCAAGCACTCCACCTCTCACAAATGGTCACGCCAGCAAAACAATTAAACTAAACTAAATCCACAAGTTAGTCCCCCCATGGTTGATGACTGCATGGCACAAATGTGGGCCTGGCTTCAAAAGAGATTTTTCCTAACTTATCACCGAATCCATCCTATCATTAATCTTACCTGGAGGTTAATGAGAACTAAAATCACAGTTCTATCAAGTATAATATAATTCCATAGACAGTACTACTATACTTGCTTAGAGAGACAGACAAAATAAATAAATAAAAATCTAACCAGTCCTTGAACTATTTGTTAGAATAGTCACTCCAGAACTACCCTTAACCTTCGCCCTTCATCTGGTGTAGACTACAACAATCCAGCTACGGATGACTATATATATATATATATATATATATATATATATATATATATATATATATATATATATACACACATATATATATTTATATCTGAGAGCCCTAGAGAGGCATCTAGCCAAAGCCCCTCTCACATCCACATAAACTTCATACCATTGACAACTTCCAATCTCCTCAACTCAATAGCCAGTTTAGCGAAATGAACACAGTTACTGCTCAATTGCCACCAACCCCCCCGATAATGCAGTTAATCCATTTATCACTGACTCCATTTTAGCACGCTGTTCACAAGTCCCCGTCAATGTTCAGTGGTACTCAGGGCGACATTATATCAAACATTTATCCTCCATGAAGCTTTATTATTATTATTATTATCATTATTATTATTATTATTATTATTATTGTTATTATTTTTCAGTCTACAACAAAACTAATTTCAAATGAATACCTTCAAAGTGCGTTAAGCAATTCACGTCATTCAGATACAACTCTTGGTATTGAATGCAACTTTAACCAGCAGAGCATGAACTACCTGCCACCAAAAAAAATGGTATAGCTCAAATACAAGTGTTGTGTTAGCTTAATGACACCACGAGAACCAATGGCCCCTCACAAAACATCCATTAGTTGATCACAAACAGAACCTTTTACTTTTTTATTTTTTTAAGTGCTGTCTAAACACGAGGCAAGACACACACAATGCATAACTTTCTGAAGCAGACACAACTGTGAGCCAAGCCTCCAAGTGAAACAGCATGAATCAAAGCCATGGAAATGCTAAACTATGCCCCACTACATGCCTGGAATCCCCCAAGACAAGCCCTTGTAATAGCGCTGCTATTATCGGACCATAGAAGCAACATAATCTGCTATGCTTCACAGAAAAACAAGATATTAAGGAACTGTACAAGTCCTGTGTAGCTGGTGACCATTATACACCAGCACCTCCTGTGTCGCAAGCACCATTTCCACCCTCAGGAACTATGCCAGCACAGGTAAACCAACCACTTTGCAATGAGAGAGAGCTAATGCAGCAGTTGTAACCCCATCATCCATAGTACATAACTCCTACCACACCCCATCTAACATAGTTTATAGCTCACTGATAAACTGTTTTAATTCTGCAGCCACCACCACTTCCAAAAGAAGGATATGAAGCTCACCCAGGCCCCAAGTCTGGAACTGTGAGAGGGGGCTAATGAAACTAATATCAAGCTGATAAGGAAACAAAGGGAATTTAGCTGTGAACCCTGCGATGAACTTCATAACCGTCATAAGGTCATGCCAACATACACAAGAAGGCCCATGGACAATACGTACCTAAATGAAGTACAACACCCAACCCACAACTACTCTTGTCCCAACGTATATATATATATATATATATATATATATATATATATATATATATATATATATATATATATATATAAAATTAAAAAAATGTTTACTTTCTTAATACCCACCTAATCAATCCGAGGCCTACCTGTACCCACAACTATATACTATATACTGGTCGTCATGGGCTTTATTCTTGCATAGCAAGTTCATGCCAAAATGTGACTCCTACTCCAGTTATACTTGCCTAACTTCCTTTAAGCCCCTCCCTGCCCCTACCTCACTTCCTCACAAACCTCATCCATTCCTATTTAACCCTATCCTACCCCTATCCTCCCAATTCCTGCTACTCTATCTAACCCCCCCCCCCCTTGAAGATGTCCCTGGACAAATTGATCTGTTACAAACCTCATTTCTCATGTGTAGTTTTTCTCTAGTGGTAAAGAATTGCAAATCTGAATCAGCTTTATCACAATTATTTATGCGTCTCTCTATCCAGCTGTCTATCTACTTATCTATCTAACTGATATTTATATAGACAGCCTTGTCAAAAGGCAACACAGGAACTAAATATATGTAGGGGTAAACCATACCAGTTATAGGAAAACATGGCATTATACTTAGGGGGGGTTGTACTTATTGCAAATAAGCACTATTTTTGTTGATAATTGTTAAAATGGTGCATTGTACAGGATTGTTTTGTTTTTTGAAGTGCAAGAAGTGAAAGAATGTCCTTTTGAGAATGTACATGTTTGAATATCATGTGTTCAAGGGGAAACAGATTTAAGCCATACATAGTGCTTCGGGTATTTACGGAATCACAGCTCTGCAGGCTGCATTGAACTTCATGTGTTCTGACAGAGGTATAATGAAGTTTTATAATGCGCTCATTTGTTATACATTTTCTTTTTTCATTGGTCAGTGTTTTTAAACTTGCTTTACATGAATAATGGTGCTAATATCAAGCTTTTATATATCAGTGTATGTATTTTAATGCATATTCTGTGGAGGATTTTCGGATGATCTCAGGATATGTTTTCAATCCATAATGATCTGTTTGTTCTCCCATCAGCTTGAGGTTAAGGTAAAAGTCATAAAATAACTGAAGAGCCAGGATTTATTTGTATGCCAAAAGACTCTTTGCCTGGTTGGGCACTTGTCCTACTTGTAACATATAGAATGCCATCTCACATTGTGCTCCACTTCTTATATGCATCATGACGATGTATCCCCTCCAAAGCCTGTCCCAGGTACAGCAAATCTAGGCCAAGTTTTCATTGTCTGCTTTTACCTCTTTCTCTAGTACTGGACATTGCTACAGTAAGAGAACTCCTGGAAAAGGATGTGGTCTCTGATTATTGGATTCCATCCATTTCAAGTTGGTTATCAAACATCTGTGCCACTAAATGAACAAAGATATATTGTACTTCATTTGTGAGTGCCCTATATGTGCCATTTCAGTGGTACAGTCTGCATTTCTTATTTTCCAACAACCTGTGTATTTTTGAACAAATTACCTTTCTTCACAATTGTCATACTGGTTCCACAAATGACTTGTCATCCAGTCTTAATAGGGCATTTGGTATTCTGATCTGTTTTGTGTGCAAGCAATAATGCTGAACAGGGTATGTGTTATTGTGAAAATAACGCATGCCCAGGGGTGATCTGAGGCCTGACGCTGTTGGCAGAAGGTCTTTACACTCCTGGAGGGGGCATTATTTCCACAGTAAAACACTTCCTGGAGGGCATTATTGCACTTAAAGAATGGTTTATCTGTTTAATTGATTTGTATTTGTGTTTTACTAATATTTTTCCTTTTTATTTATTTTTGATGTAAAATAGCTCCTCTGCCTAGTGTTACAAACCTGCTATAGTATATGTGATTGCATTGGATGAAGTATTTTACATTGAGAATATAATTAATGTAAGTATTTAGTTTTACACACACACACAGTCAGAAGCACAGACTGACAGACAGACAGACAGACAGACAGACACACACACACACACACACACACATACACACACACACACACACACACACACACACACACACACACACACACACACACACACACACACACACACAAAAACACCACGCCTACACATATAAAAACACATATACACATAAAGAAACACAGAGTCTCACACACATACACACACACACACACACACACACACACACACACACACACACACACACACACACAAATGCATACACTCACACACAGTCACTCACACACAGCCACACCACTTAACAGGCACTTTGTTGAGGAAGCACATTCATTCTCAGATGTCTTTTTGTAAGCAAATGAATAATGAGGAAAAAAAAACACAGAATATAAGGCATTGCAAGTCTCCCCCACCTGTATCATCTCTAGTTTTGCTGATTACTAATGTCCATTGACTTTTTGTGGAAATTATATAGGATTAAAGTTAGTCAATAGTGCCACAGATTAAGAGCTTCATACTTGCTACTGTTTGATGAATTCATGCTGATGGACTGACTGGCTGTTGCAGGCAGTGCTACCCCTGTCTCTGTCCATCTGTCTGTCTCTCTCTCTCTCACTTGCCCTCGCTTACACTGATACACACACACACACACACACACGCACACACACACACACACACACACACACACACACACACACACACACACACACACACACACACACACACACACACACACACACGCACACACACACTTTTCTTTTTTTATTTTATTTACTGTTTATTTTAATTTTAAGCTTGTTAAACAACAAAGCACTGTTTAGTAAGCATTACAAATGGTGGCCATTTGCTTTTTAACTGTCTAATCTCCATAACAGATGAACATGCTTCCATGAAATGGTGAACTCATTTTTCAGCAGGCATTACCTGTACATTAGCACCAGGCTGGCAAAGCTCATTCTCCAATTAGGGTTTAATGTACACTTGGCCCATTCTCTAAACAATACTATTGTAATGAGGTTCATTATCATATGTGGGCATTCAGACATGCCAAATTATTTCTTTATTGTTTAGTCCACTCATGCCTGCAGACCATCAGATCCACCCTACCAGAGTAAGAATCACTCTCTCAATTCTTGACTTCAGAGGTGAGAGCAAATCACTAACCCAGACAATCACCAGGACCTTTTGAAATGTTGGCTCAAATAGCCTGACCCACTTCCCTGACGTACTCAACGGTAGTGGAACTGCAATGCCAACCCACTGACACATACACATTCCTGCAAATGTGCCTGAATCTATACAGCTCTGTGCACTGCTTGCTAAGTCACTCCATGCATTCTAATTCTTAATGCCACTGTACTTAGCGCAGTCTGTGCTTGGGATTAGTGCAGGAGGGAGCTGTCTGTCTCTCTCTTTCTCTCTCTCTCTTTCTACCTGAGCTCTCCAAGCCAGCAGTGGTCATTCTTACTGCCCACAGACTGGTACATCTGCCTGACAAAACACCTGCCCATCAAAAATTGCTCCAAGCCTATGCCAACTCTAGAGTGCTCTGATCCTCAAATAAATCCCTACTACAGGTGACCAAACCCAACAACACAGTCGGTGTCTCAGTCTACTCTAACTACATCAATAAACTTTGGAATACCATACCACAGGCTACCATAACCACTGCTGCCACAACTAAATTTAAAAACCTACTTAAGACCTTCCTCAATAATAAATGATTTTGCCCGTGTACTACTCCTGACCAAATACTGCACCCACAGTCTTAAACTAACCAAACCACTTCTGTACTAAACTATATATATATATAATCTTATAGATTTTTTTATACTTTTTACTCATAGCCCCTTCATCCTATCCTTCTTTCTCATACTCCCCTCCCCTGCATCTAATACCATATCTGTCTCTCCATAACTATCCACTCCTCTCCACTCTCCTGTTCTATTAGCTGTTTTGTAAATAAGCTTGGCTATCTTGACCTATAGTAATGTGACTGTAAATGTACTACTCAAGTTTAAAAGTATTTGCCACTAAATGTAATATTGTAGGTATGTTGAACCACTGCACATCATATGTCATACTATACTAATTGTACATCAATGACTGTATTGTCTTGTGTTGCGTTTTATCTATGGAAAGATGTACAAACAATGTAATGTCTGATATGAAGTAACCATTATGTAATGTTATCAAATGTCTATGGAGCTTTTACTCTGTAATTTTCCTCTAATGTCTGCGGAGCTTTTCTCCCCAGGCCTCCATTGAAAATGGGCTACATCCTACTCGGCAATCCGACTTTCCTGATAAACAAATGTTAAATAAATAAATTCACTCCTACATCCCCTTTCCTGTTCCTCCAGTTAGCCTATGCTAGTCACTCCCAGGTTTGCAGGAGCTTAATCAAGGTTTACGCCCTCTAGATAACGTCAGTGGTAATTTCTGAAGAATACACCATAGTCATAAAATCTTGTACAGCTTTCTGATAAATTCTCAAAATAATGACTCATATCTACTTACTTCAACTCCTTAAAGTCCATGGTGGTGTTGATAGGTAGAACCCAGCCCTCAACCATTTGATTAGTTTTAATTTGAAAAGCTGACATCATTTTGCATTAACTACTTTATTTCTCACTCTCTTTCTGTGTCTCTGACACACACACACACACACACACACACACACACACACACACACACACACACACACACACACACACACACACACACACACACACACGAATACTTTGAGAATAGGATTGTTGTGCCAGCTGCATGCCTTGTAAAATCAAATATTCCATCCCAGGAGAGCATATCTCTAATAAACCATATCTGTATATTCTGATTTCTACACCATTTCTAAGGAAACTGTCACAACTACCTTTGACACCCAGCTAATTGTATTTGTATGGGGGTGAAGGGTGGCACCAGCCCAATTTCAAATTTATAGGTGTGGCTGCAATGCCATGTAAGACTAATTTCTTCAGACATGATATCAATTTGTTATTTGTTGTTGAGATTTATGACTATGGAGCACTGCATGCTGTTGCAGTTGGTCTATGTAGGAAATGCATTAACCAAGACTTTCCTTGTTTTGTAACTCTCAGCAGAAAAGATGGTGAAAGTATTTTATGGCAGAATGAATGCCATCCTATTACAATTCAATGTGCAGAGACAAGAAAAGTGAGTATTTTATTACATTATTTTACTTCTCATACTGAACAGCATATTAACTGTGTTTTTATTATAGTTAGATATCACTTAGTTTTGCTTTCCACTTTACTAGCATTCAGTGCTGCCGTGTTCTATTGTGTTAACTATCACTGCACCTCTGTTTTATTCTGTTTATCTGTGCATTTTATAGATGTTATAGTGTGAAGCAACCTTTGTGCTGGTAGTCTATACATTAACTGGTTAAAAAGTCATCTTTATAACAGGCAGGCACTAGCAGAAGTTCAGTAATGTGTCACAAGAAAATTACTTTTGACAAGAACTTTATTTGCATTTATTTTTTATTTTATTTTTATTCATTTTTTAAATTCATCCCCTGTGCTGTGCATTCGCTGTGGGTAGCATGCTCACTAGCTCTACCCAACCACTTCCCAGTTGCTTCCAACAGCGAAACATCGGCTGAGTCACCTACCATCGGATCTCCCCCAATAAAACTAAAGGGCCAACTCCAGCAAAACTAAACTCTGCCCGACCACTTCCCAGTTGCTTCCAACAGTGAAACATCAGCTGAGTCACCTACCAGCGGGTCTCCCCCAACAAAACTAAAGGGCCAACTCCAGCAAAACTAAAGTATGACATGCTGATTAACTTATAACTGAAATTACACTGACCTGTAAAGTAGTCTCCTTAAGAGCATGCTATCAGGAATGCCAGCCATTATACCTACTCTATCTTAACTTTAACTCCCTGGTCTCTCTATTGTAGATTCCAGCCCCCCCCCCCCGAAGATCTGGGGCATAAGAAAGCTTGTCCCCAATACAAACGGGTGTTTTTGTAACATAAACAAGACTTTGCTTCTCAAGCTTACTTACAGCTTTGTACACCTTGACTTCAAAGCAGCTTGGCAAACTGATTGTTCTACTTACTGTGAACTACCATGAACGTGGTGAAGCCTCCCCCTTTTTTTCTCTGCCTCACATCCGGAACGAGGTTATATCTCGGCCCCGTAACTATGGGTACCATTTTTAAATTCATCCCCTGTGCTGTGTGTTCGCTGTGAGTAGCATACTCACCATGTAAGACTATTGTGGCGCGTATTCAGTATTATCTACCCAAATTGAGCTTAACTGGATGAATAACTTATACATTTTCTAAAACATGGGTTCATAGTTTGTGGCCTAAAAGATTACGAGCATTACTGGAGGATTTGATGTTTAGTAAACAGTATGCTTAAAGCCTCTGCATTTTTCTGGTTCTCTGGAGGAGTTGTAACATTCATTAGCAAATATGAAAAGTCTAATACTGTATTGTAGACCATGTTAAAATGACTTTGCTGTTACTAGACTGGTAGTTATAAGATACACGTTAGTTCGGCTCCCCAGGTAAAATACTTCATTGCAAGAGCCTGCATTATATATTTCATAGTTTGTGGCTGCTGCTGTTCTCTAACTTTGTCCTTTCTGTGCTTGTTTCACTGCTCAGTTACTAATTTCCCATCTTTTGCTTTTCCTCATCCCTTGCTCTGCCCAACCACTTCTCAGTTGCTTCCAACAGTGAAACATCAGCTGAGTCACCTACCATCGGGTCTCCCTCAACAAAGCTAAAGGGCCAACTCCAGCAAAACTAAAGTATGACATGCTGATTAACTTATAACTGAAATTACTCTGACCTGTAAAGTAGTCTCCTTAAGAGCTTGCTATCAGGAATGCCAGCCATTATACCTACTCTATCTTAACTTTAACTGCCTGGTCTTTCTACTGTAGATTCCAGCCCCACTGAAGATCTGGGGCACAAGAAAGCTTGCCCCCAACACAAACGGGTGTTTTTGTAACACAAATGAGACTTTGCTTCTCAAGCTTACCTACAGCTTTGTACACCTTGTCTTCCAAGCAGCTTGGCAGACTGATTGTTCTACTTACTGTGAACTACCATGAACGTGGTGAAGCCCCACTTGGGCCCACTCCACTCCCATAACCACCCCCATTCCAACCCACCCCCATTATCATTTCCTTTATACTTTTCCCTCCTTACTATCCCCTCCTCCTTAACCCTCCCCTTCCTGTTCTCATACTAAAACACACCCCGTCCAATATCTCCTCTATCACTAACACTGACTCCTGCTTGGTTAATCCATATCTCTCCCACTACTACTCTCATCTTCCTACATTCTCCAACTACCCCACTTAAGTTACTACTATATAGCTCCTTTATCAAGCACCGACTCACCACTTAATATGCCTTTCTCAACCCAAATCTTCTTCTTCCTACCTCCATTGCTCCTTCTTTATACTCTCACCTCCCATAACTCCCACTTAACTCCAACACATTCCATTCCTACAAAGATCACTGCTCATACCCTCACACATCCCCTGCAATCTTCCCTTATCTGCTCATCCCTCTTTCCACTAAATACAATCCTCCCAAAAATCAAAAGACCTCCATTCCTCACCACATCTTGCAAACATAAAATAAAGCAGGAGCTATACAAACCATACTTCCTCCCAAAATCCCTACTACTATCAGGTGATGTACATCCTAACCCAGGTCCTACCCTCTCCTCTCTAGCCAAACAGGTAACTGCCCAAACTCTGCCAGGACTAGTCCCACCAACAAACAACTATCATTTTACTCAGTGAATCTTAGAAGTGTCCTAAACAAAATAAGTGAATTCCATGCCTGGATGACAAACCATACTCCTGATATAATAACCCTAACTGAAACCTGGTTGAAGCCACAAAACTCTGATAGAGATATTTTCTCTTCCAGATATAGCATACTTCGACAAGATAGACAAAAGAAAAAAGGAGGTGGTGTGGCTATACTCTACTCTAAACATCTTACTCCTTCAAGTCCTATACCCACTCCCTCCTTCTCACCTGCTGAACCCCTGATGGCTAACTTTAAACTTAATGATTATACAACTATCACCGTTGTAGCTATTTACATTCCTCCAGGTGATAACCTTACCCTTCAATAGAGCATTCTCTCCCACCTTTCTCTAAACTTTCACAATGAAACCATCCTTCTTGGGGATGTAAATATCAACTGGCTAACCTTTCAGGAACCTAACTCTACCACCTTCATCAGCTTGCATGGTTTTGTGCAACTTATCTCTTCTGCTACCCATTCTAACAAATCTCATACTTCCAGTTCTCTCATAGACTGGATTTTAGTCTCAGACCCAAACAATTATCATGATCCTACAGCCCTACCTGACTCCCTAAGTGACCACTCCCCTGTGAAAGTTCTTAGATACACACTTCATTTCACCAAGCCCCACAGATACATAACCTGCTGTAAACTTACCTCCTTCTGCCCTGTTACCTTTAATGCTCTTCTCCTCAAAATAAACTGGTCACAACTAACTCTCTTCCCTCTCAACGATGCTGTCCACTCATTTAACTCAACCTTTCTTAATATCCTAAACTCACTTCCTCATCTCCGAACTGTCCAAATCAAATCCAATATATCACCATAGTTAACTAAAGCTATCCACACTCTAAAGAATAGCAGAGACAAAATGTGGAAAATGTGGGTAAAAACTAAGCTCCCAACCCATTTAGAAAAATAGAAAGAACTCAGAAATCTGGAAAAAAAAACACATTAACAAAAATAACTTTTATTTTAAACCCCCACTGCCCAAAGTTCACACCCTAAAAAATTCTGAAACTCCATTAACCAAATCTTGCATCCCAGAAACCTTTCTTCTCCCAACCCCTGCCCAAACAATACTCCAGAAGATACAGCTACCATATTCAATACCTATTTTATTGAATCCATATCAATGATGATAAACACCTTCTCCTCCACTACCAACATAGATAACTCTCCCAAACCCTCTCCTTCTCCAAATTATTTCTCTCTTAAATCAGTACCTACTAACTATATCAAATCCTTACTCACTAATCTTAAACCCTGCTCCTCCTCAGCTGACCATCTAAACCCTGCTCTTCCTTGGCTGACCATCTGTCTCCCTATTTCCTGCATGTAGCTGCAGAGTCTATTGCTATTCCTGTATCTATCCTAATAAATTGCTCTATCTCAGAATCAAAAGTCCCTTCTATCTGAAAAGATTTCTACACCTTACCTATGCACAAGGGAGGTAACTCTACTAACATTTCAAACTTCAGACCTATCTCAATCCTCTCTCCACTATCAAAAATAATGGAAAAATGCATACATAAGCAGATCATGCAATACCTACTACAGGAATCCTTGCTCACACCCACCCAGCATGGCTTTCACCCTAAGCACAGCACTTCAGCTGCCCTAGTATCCTTCACTAACACTATCTCACAAGCCAGGGATAACAATAAACTTGTTTCTTGCTTATTTCTGGACCTCTCCAAAGCCTTTGATACAGTCTCTCACCCTCTCCTAGTATTCAAACCATCTAACCTCAACTTCTGTACCTCTACTATTACCTGGTTTACCAGCTATCTCACTGACTGCCTGCAATGTGTGAAATGGCTCTGTGCTTTATCTCCCCCGGTTACCAGTGAAAATGGGTGTTCCCCAAGGATCCATCCTAGGCCCATTATATTTTACTATCTTCACTAATCATCTACATACCTCCTGTCCTCTGTCATCCCTTATTCAATATGCAGATGATTATACAGTCAGGCCCATTACGTTTTAATATCTTCACTAATCTTCTACATACCTCCTGTCCTCTGTCATCCCTTATTCAATATGCAGATGATTCTACAGTCATCACCATTGCAGGTTCTCCTGATGACCTTATCTCTGCTACTCAAGCATCTTTCAGCTCAGTAGAATCCTGTCTCTGTGAAAACCTGCTAATACTTAACCCTAAAAAAACAAAACTCCAACTCTTTCTTCCGAAAACCCTCACCCACCTTAAATCAACCTTTTCGGTACTCTCCCTTAATAACATATCCATCATAGCTGCTGAAAACACTGGAACCACCACGATGTTTAAAATCAAACAATTCTGTTTAATTAGATAAAAAACAAGCGCTTTCACGCACAGTAATCGTGCGCTTCATCAGGTTACAATTAAAGAAGCTTAAACCCTATCCTTATATACAATGAACTAACATACTTAATAGATAATTAAGCAATAAAATAGATCATTAAGCTAATTTCTTAGCTAGACAGGAAACAATGCCCATCTAAGGTAAAGAAAGGCAGTCATACCATTACATCCAATTTCATTCAATATATATAATATATACAGATAGGACATTAAAGAACTATATTTAAAACCTTCATCATAACAGAGCCTATCTTCTAAAAACAACAATTTTATCATAATTATTAATAAATTAATAATAATAAAAATAAATGTACTAACACATTAACCTTTAGTCAGTAAAATATGTAAGACACAAAACAGCCAGGATGGAACGAGAAGAATAAAGAAAAAAGGGGGGGGGGAGAGTAAGAAAACAAACAAAATTAAAAGGGAGGGGGAGAGGGGAGGGAAGAGAAAGGAGGGAAGAAGGGAAAGATAAAGGAAAAGAGATAATAGTAAAGTGGGGAAAAAGAGATGGGGAAGAGGGAAAGGGAGGAGTGTATAAAGGGAAGAAAGGGAAAGGAAAGAAAGGAATAAAAAGGAAATTAAGAGAATAAAAGGAGAGAGAAAAAACCAGTAACATTATAACAGGGCGGGCCTAATATTAACAGCTGAATTTAGCCCTGGTGCTATGTGGGCTCTAAGTTTAAAAATCCACTTCAGCTCGTTTAATTCAAGAGCCCCTAAGGAGTCCCCTTCTCTTCTGTTCGGGTGCTGTATCTGTAATACCCTAAACTTGAAACCATGGGTCGGATACATTTGGCAGTGCTTAGCTAAGGCATTATTAATATTAGCTTTTCTTATGTCATAGACATGATTGTAGACTCGATCTTTGAGCCTACGTGTGGTCATTCCCACATAATATGCCTCACAGCTGTCACAGTCAGCTAAGTAGATGACATTCGCTGTGTCACAAGTTGCATATATGTTTGATTCAAATAATAAGCCTAACTCAATACGTTCAAATTTCCGTTCAGTTGAAATAAATTTACAGGTACAACATTTCTTGCAGGGGAAGGTTCCCTGCTTGAACCTTGTTCTAATATCCAATGACTCAATCTTAACATTCTCCCTACACAATAGTCACTTTAAATTAAAACAATTATTATACCTAAAACTTGGTCTCTCCCCCACTATTTCCAATAATTCACTATCCATAGTAAGTAACTTCCAATTACTAGAGACGATGTCTCTAATGTATCCTATATCATTTGTATATTTAATATCAAAGTGAACCTGACTTCTAGCCTTGGATCTAATGCCATGTGGTATTTGTCCATTGGGGATCCCACTTTTAAAGGACCTTCCATGATACAAGATATTATCATGCCTATATCCTAACACCAATTCAGGGGGATAACCCCTATCCAAGAAACATTTAACTTGGAAATCCAAGAGCCACTCCTTAGCACTATCTATATTACAGAGTCTCTTTATTCTTGTCATTTGATTTCTTACTACATTGGGGAAGATATACCTAGGATGCATACTCCCATAATGGAGTATGCCATTCCTCCAACATGGTTTCCTGTATAGGGAAGTAGTGATTTCATTCAATGCATTCTTATAGATAGTAATATCAAGATAATTCACCTCAGTGAAAGAATGCTCATAAGTAAAATTCAGAAAAGTCGTAGTCGAACCCATATAGTCTACGAACTCATTCAAGGATTCGATACCTCCATTCCAAAAAAGGAGGATGTCGTCGACAAAACGTCTGTATAATATGACGTTAGCTCTAAATCTCGAATCATTGAAAATATATGTCTTCTCCCATATATAAACCGCCAAATTGGCATAGGCATTGGCACAGGGGGTGCCCATAGCCACCCCCCATGTTTGCCTAAACATTTTATTTTGAAATAAGAAGACATTGTTATTCAAAATTAGATCTAGAAGGGTACAGATAGTCAACTGATCTGTATTATTTAGTTCACTCAATTCAACTAAACAATCCCTAACTGCATCCACCCCAAATTCGTTAGGAATACTGGTAAATACATTTTTTATATCCAATGTAACCATCAAGGTGTCAGATCTCAAACTATCAAACAAAACGGTATTCTTCAGGTCTTCCAATAGGTCAAAAGAATTCTTTAAAATAGTGGGAATAGAGCTTATCAGGGGACCCAACTTAGACTGCACATAATGGGATGCATGTTCAGTAACCCATAACTTCCCAGATACAATGGGTCGTAAGGGCAGAGGAAATGTCCCTTTATGTATCTTGGGAAGGCCTTTTATAAGAGGAATTAAGGGTGCTTCTATCATCAGGTAATCATATAAAACTTTGTCAACACATCTCGTCATCAGAAGATCATACAATGTATCATGCACATTTCTTATTATAGAGATCACTTCAATTTTATCAATTTCTAAATAGGCTATGTCATCTTTTAACATATCCGTCATCAAGTCATTATAAAAGATAACATCCATAGCTACAATCCCCCCCCCCTTTGTCAGCAGGTCTGAAAACCAGGTTTGCATCATTACTCAAGGACTCTAGCGCCTGCTTCTGCGCAGCATCCAAATTAACAAATAGACGCTTATGTATCTCCCCTTTATAAAAAAGGTACAAATCATGCTCACATGCTCTTTGAAAACAGTCAACATGACTTGGCAAACGTGGCACAAAAGTACTTTTTCTCTTATTCACAGTAGTATTATAGGTTATAACTTCTTCACCAGAGTCCTTAAATATGCATTTAAGTGCTACCTTCCTGGTAAATTTCCGTAACATAATCAATGTATCAGACAAGCCGCTCCCTTGGGAGGGTATAAATGAAAGACCCCTATTCAAAACAGAACATTCAACGTCCGAAAAATCTTTGGATGACAAGTTAAAAAACAAAGTATTTAGTTCCTCTTTCTCCTTGACTCGCGAGCTTCGCCCGATAGTTTGCGCTTCCCTCTTCCTCTGCTGGTTGAGCGCTCCTGCGCTCGAACCCTGTAGGGTAGTGGAAAATTTAGAGCAGCTACCACTCCAGGGATCAGACTCACAGTCTGTCCATTATTCTTCGGTCTCGCACCTGTAGTTACTATCCCTTTAAAGCCTTGCTGATTGCAAGGGATAGTAGAAGCAGATGAAGTAACATCCCCTACCGTATTAATAGGACTGAGATCATTAGTGGATGCAACATCAGTCAATTTCTCAGACTGTATGGTCGTACTAGGTGTATTAAGTTGAGCGTCACTTGCCCGCTCACAGTTATCTTCCACAACAGCCACTTCATTAGGTCTCGGCCACATAAATATCCATGATAGCTGAAACTAGCACAAAACTACTAGGACTAACAATAGATGACCAACTTAAATTTGACTTACATATAAATAACTGTATTAAAAAGACGCACCAAAAACTGGGCCTTCTCTATCGAAACAAAAGGTTTCTTACAAATAAAGCAAGAGTTACCCTCTCTCACTCACACCTACTACCCAGTCTATTGTATAGCTGTCAAATTCTTACTAATCTTAACTCCACACTTCTAGCAAAACTAGAATCCACCTGTAACAAGGTTGCAAGATTCGCTGCCCAACAAACTTATAAATCTCACCATCGTCTCTCACTAAGATACTTAAACTGGCTTGAACTACCCCACTCACGCCTTCACTCCGAACTACAGATAATCCATAGAATTCTATACCAGCAATCCTTCTGTCCTAGCCTATTCTCTTTAATCTCTCAATACTCCACTACCAGGTCCTTACGTAGCTCTGACCAAAACCTATTACAAATATACAAAGCTAAAACTAAATTTGGATGCAATCTCTATAGCTCCAATCCTTCTATAGCATGGAATAAACTGCCATTAGAAATCAGGTCTCTTACACAAACTAATCAATTCAAAACTGCAACCAAAGAATACCTAAAAGCACACCGGTCCTGCCCTTGTTATCATTCTCCATAAAGTACATACAGTCCACTTGCTTACTATTCACTATCAGTATGTCCTCTTGTACCTCCGATGATGAACTATAACCTCTGCATACTATTTACCTTTACATCTACAGATCTCATTTCCTCTTCTGATCTCAATTATTTATTAGAAACATCTACTATTACTTAGAATTACTGCTGTTTTTTTATGAATTATTATATTATATTGTTTAATGCTTACATTTCAAAACAATGAAGCTTCTTAACTAAGTACCTCTGTATTAACTAATATACTTTCTATGTAACTACTGTGAAATTCTAATGCTTTTAATGACTTGTATACTGTGGAGCTTTTCTCCCCGGGCCTCTGCTGAAAAAGGGCTATTCAGCTCAGTCGGACCATCCCAGTCAACAAATGTAAAATAAAAAATAATAAATAAATAATAAAAGCTACTTCTTGACAGAAGATATCGTTCTAATGGTCTGCAGCTTCATCTCAGTGGTGTACAAGTCCCTACTTTACTGATTTTAACAGATTTTCACATGTACTCAGCATTTAAACTGCATTTACCTCACTTGAAAGGGCTTTGTATGCTGCTGCAACTTATTTGTAGGACTTTGGTTTTAAGAGCAAAGTGTCTTCCCTTCCAGACTGCATCTACCTCTCTTACAGATTCTGCTCCAACTGCTGGAATAACACCTGTGCTCTACTGCATAGCCAGTTTAAACTAAAGTTTTAAAAGCAAAGTGTCTTCCCTTCCCGACTGTTTCTACCTTCTTTACAGATGCTGCTCCAACTCCTGGAATAATGCCTGTGATCTAGTGCATAACCAGTTTAAACTAAAATTTTAAGAGCAAAGTGTCTTCCTTTTCAGACTGCGTCTATCTTCATAGGTTCATAGGTAGGTACTAGGCTATTGGCCCAAGGGCCTAAGTAAGCCTAGCCAACAAGGTTCCCTGGCTTATGCCACCCAAGAAAGTTATTTTCCTGTGTCTCTGTTGAGCAGAGTCACAAAAGTAATCGCCGGGGTGTATTTCCTATTTCCCATCCACTCATCAAGATTTTTCTTGAAGAGTGCTAATGAGGAACTTTGCTTGACATAGATGGGTAGCTTGTTCCGGAGTATAGGAAATCTCTGGGACAAGAATCTATCCCTCCAGCATGTCCTGTTTACTTTGGTGACAAGGTGTAGGTCCCTAGAGCATGTAGCTCAGAGGGATTGGGATTTCTTTAGGTGCAGCATGTCCAACAGCTCTGGGTTTGACATAGCATTATATGTTAGGCAGAGATCACCTCGGAGTAGGCGTTATGCTACTGAGTAAAGCTGGAGTTTTTTGAGGCAGTCAGTGTAGGGCATCTGTTAGAGGCCAGTAATCCTCTTTGTGAGGTACTTCTGTGGCCTTTCCATCTGCTGCAGATGTCTTGTGAGGTACATTCCAAAAGGGGCATTGTACTCTATAATGGGTGTAATGAGTGTCGAGTAGAGGGGAACAATGACCTCTTTTTTCCTGGATGAGAACCCTTTTGTGATGAGGTGTGCCATGTAGAAGGATTTCCTGACTACTGTGGTGATGTGATTATCAAAGGAGAGACTACTGTCCACCTGGTCCCAAGGTCTCTTATCACATATTCGGCATTAAGTAGACTGCCACCTGTGTGGTAGTTCTTGGGTACAGAGTTTTTACCAAAGGGGATGACAATGCACCTTTTGGCATTGAGCTTAAGACCATGGCTCTGACACCAGGCATCTGTCTCAGTGAGGACCTTCTGCATGATGTCCACATCATTTCGGGACTTGACTATGGCTCCTAGTGTGCAGTTATCTGCGAACTTTGTTCTTTACAGATTCTGCTCCATCTCCTAGAATAATGTCTGTGCTCTACTGCATAGCCAGTTTAAACTAAAGTTTTAAGAGCAAAGTGTCTTCCCTTCTGGATTGCTTCTACCTTCTTAACAGATACTGCTCCAACTCCTGGAATAACACCTGTGCTCTACTGAATAGCCATTTTAAACTAAAGTTTTAAGAGAAAAGTGTCTTCCCTTCCAGACTGATTTTATCTTCTTTACAGATACTGCTCCAACTCCTGGAATAACATGCATAACCAGTTTAAACTAAAGTTTTAAGAGCAAAGTGTCTTCCCTTCCAGACTGCGTCTACCTTTTTAACATATACTGCTCCAATGCCTGGAATAACATCTGTGCTCTACTGCAGAGCCAATTTAAGCTAAAGTATGAAGAAAAAAATAGCAAAACCTTTCCCTTGAAGATCGATCCCAAAACAGGAACAAAGGTAATATATCGAAAAATTGGAGATCAACCACCACGTAGAAAAACGAAATCTTTATTACAATAAAAGAATGAACGCTTTCGCGTGCATCCAGGGGCACGCTTCTTCAGATTGAATACAGAAACAAACCATCTCTCTGTATATATAGCATAACTACAATTGACTGCTTCTAATCAATCAATTTACATCTAATTAATTCATTAATTAGCAAAGAACATTTTCAGTGCATTATTAAGATCTCTCAAGCAGTGAGCTTATGAAATGTCAGATACTAACTTACAAATAACAGACAAAATAGAAATTATTGCATCCTATTCTAACTAACAAACAAATATGTTATTATTTAAGAAAATAACTATTCAAATTGTCAAAACCTGTATATCAAACAACTAAATAAGTCTAAAAATTCTAAAAAAACATCTTCTAAAACATGTATATAAGGAATTAGCATCATAAAAACTGGCATCAAAAAATTAGCATCAAAACTAGCATCAAAAAGCTTGCATCAAAAAACTTTAAAAAAAAAACTTTTAAAAACATGCTAATTGTGCCAAGTGATATATATATTTGTATATCATATATGTATTGCCTAACTATTATTATAAAGATGTAAATATGTAAAAAAATATATATATATAAATATATGTGTGTGCACTAATTGTATGAATCTAACAGTATATCAAAAATGGATGAATATTAAAAATAAAGTATGGGATGTACATATGTAAAATGACACACCCCATATCAACTGGTCTGCAGTGAACACTAACAGATATAGTGAATGTATTAAGAATTCAAATAAATAAATAAATATAAACAAATTCATCATTCATTGAAAACATTCTTGTTATAAATTATAACGAGGTGCATTAAGCAACCCCTCATAAGATTGTAATTCATTCTTAGATGTCTAGATATCATGTCAAAATAGAAATACTTATAAAATGTATATGTATATATAATAAATAAATATTTAAATAAATAAATATGTAATATATAGTGTAATAAATAAACTAGTTGATATATACAGAATCTGTCAAGCTGTTAAAACTGTTAAAATGTATTGAAATATTAACTTGTATAGGAAATTAAACAATCAGCGTTGTAAGAAATGATGACGTAGAATACTGGAAACTAAAGGGGACATAATCTATAACTGTGGAAATATGTATGGGTACCATTAAAAATGCAAATATTTATTAATATTTCCGTTTCTTTAAAAATGATCTAATACTGACATATGTATTCAGACCTGGACAATGTTGTGCCCTGAACCTGAAAATCCAGTCTAATTCTAAATTTTCTAGATCATTAAAGTTGTCACCTTTCCTCATATTTAACGATCTTTTCTGTAGCACCCTAAAAGCAAACTTGTGTTCTGGATGTTCTATAATGTGCTTAGACAGTGCATTTTTTGAATCTGCCTTCCTAATTGCATATAAATGCTCCTGTATTCTGTCTCTGAGCCTTCTTGTCGTCATGCCTATGTAGAAGGCAGGACATGACTCACATGTAGCTAGGTAGACAACATTACTGCCTTCACAGTTAGCTGCACATCTGAATTCAGACTTATTTAGTTGTTTGATATACAGGTTTTGACAATTTGAATAGTTATTTTCTTAAATAATAACATATTTGTTTGTTAGTTAGAATAGGATGCAATAATTTCTATTTTGTCTGTTATTTGTAAGTTAGTATCTGACATTTCATAAGCTCACTGCTTGAGAGATCTTAATAATGCACTGAAAATGTTCTTTGCTAATTAATGAATTAATTAGATGTAAATTGATTGATTAGAAGCACTCAATTGTAGTTATGCTATATATACAGAGAGATGGTTTGTTTCTGTATTCAATCTGAAGAAGCGTGCCCCTGGATGCACGCGAAAGCGCTCATTCTTTTATTGTAATAAAGATTTTGTTTTTCTACGTGGTGGTTGATCTCCAATTTTTCGATATATTAAGCTAAAGTATGTTCTAAACGGTTTACTATTGAAATTGCGAACATCACTCGGTCGACAGTCGTATGGTCGAACGCATAAGGTCGGAAACACAGATGTCGAAGACATTATAATCAATTGAGGAACGGTTTTAACATGGGTTGAGGTAGGGAAGATGGTTGTAGTAGGGAATAATACTGTACACCTACCTCGACCCATGTTAAAACCATTCCTCGATTGATTATAAAGTCTTCGACATCTGTGTTTCCGACCTTATGTGTTCGACCATACGACAGTCGACCGAGTGATGTTTGCAATTTCAATAGTAAACCGTTCTAAACTCATAACACAAATTAGTCTTACTTTGTCAACTGTAAAGGATGCCTGCATACCACTGAGACCCCCCTCAGCATTTACCTGTTTGTTAAAAACCTTGCCTCTTTGTCTCTCTCTCTCTGCTATCAATGAGTTAGTCACTACCATAATGCCAACTCTCTTAGTTAGCTATATTCTCTTGTTTTCTGTTTGTGGTTTCTTTTAACTGTTTTTATCTCACTGTGAATACCTGTGTATATCTCATTATAACATCTCTTCCATCTCTGTCTACTCCTCCCCACCTCTTCTACTTACCTGCTGACTCTCACTGTGGGCTCCTTACTGTTTCCCTCCTGGCCTGCTAATTTTTGTTTTGTGGTGACTGCCATTTCCTGGCCAAACCCACTCCATTTGCCCTCGCTACACTTGGGCTCGTTATGCTTGCTCCCCTTTCCTACCTATCCAAACAGGTGTCCCTCAAGGCTTAATCCTTGGCCCTCTCCTATTCAACATCTTCACCAAACATCTTTACTCCTTCTGCAGCACCTCCTCCCTCATACATTACAATGATGACATTACTCTTATCTCTTGTGCTGACAACATCTCTCAACTTCTTTCTATCACCCAAAACTCCTTTTCATCTGTGGAAAAATGGCTCACAGAGCATCAGCTTATACTCAACCCTAAAAAAACTAAGCTCCTACTATTTCTCACCAAAACTCTCCACTAGCTTAAATCCACCTTTACTATTTCTTCACTAGATAACACTCTTATCAAAGCTAAGCCTCACACTAAGTTACTGGGTACAATAATCAATGACCAACTAAGATTTTACATCCATATCCAGCACTGTATCAAAAAAACTAGCATGAAGCTGGGTATTCTCTTCAGGAATAGGACATTTCTTGCTGCCAACTACAAACCAACCCTTGCCCAAGCCTATCTCCTTTCATGTCTCCTCCAGTCAAACCTTCTCTCCAAACTAGAACAAGCTTACAATAACATAGCCAGATTCACCAGTAACCAAAATCTTATAAATCCTGTCATTGCCTTGCCCTGAAACAGCTTCAATGGCTAGAATTCCCCCAACTCTTACTACTTGCGCGGATGCAGCTCACACACTCCCTACTCAGCAAACCATTAGCTTGCCCATCACTCTCTACCATAGTATCCCCTTATACCCCAACCTAGTCTCTTGTAGTTCTGACCAGCACCTTCTAGACATCTATAAACCCAACAAAAGTTATGGTAAACTCCTTTATAAACACTCTGTGTCCCTTAGGTGGAATAGGCTACCACTTCACAATCATAGCATCATTAGTTCCAGCTGCTTCAAAACTGAAGTCAAGCACTACTTTCTGAACTCAAAAGCCTGTCCTTACCTAAATCCTCCATAATCTGCATTTTCCTTTCTTTTTTCTTTTCACTACCTGTCAACATCTAATAATTTAATGACTAATCTGCGCACTAGACAATACTACATTATGTCACTTGGGTAAGATATGTCCTTATTGTAAATACTTAAATGTACTAGTTGTATTTACTTCATTTTGTTTTATTTTTACTACAGTTATTCATTTCACCTAATTACTCCATATGTAATTTTTGCTTATGCTGTATTGTTGCACTGTTTTTCTTCGGTTTTTGTATATCGCCTACTATGTTATCTTTTTGTTTGTATTGTTTGTTTCGTTTGTATTGGAGCTTTTCTCATCTGCTCTCCAATGAAAATGTGCCATTGTCTCAGATGGACTAACCCAGTTAACAAATGTCAAATAATAATAATAATAATAAAGATGAGAGACAATCCCAGTGGTCTAACCTGAACTTAGACAAACTGCTGTTTTCTGTAACCTATACTTTCTGGAAGATATACCATCAGTCTTCTATATATAGACAGCTATACATATACAGATATATTGATGTATGCATATACACATATAAAATTATACACACAGTACTTATTACTGCAGGGATAAATTCTATGGAATGCATAAGCTTCTAAAAAACAGCAATGTTCAGTGTAGGTCACAAATCATATCTTACTTTTATTCTTTTGTAAAACAGTAATTATTTCCACAATACGTGATGCACACACAAGATGGCAGACCTCAATTAGCCAACACAACCTTGGAGAGTGGGGCTGGGAAGCCAATTAGCAACTTAATGACCTGCACATCATGTATTGCAAACTGAAGTGTTCAAATTGCTTTTGCAGAAATTAAGACTCTTTCTTACAGCTACTTTTAATGATATTAAGTCAGAAAAACACAAGTAATCTACACTGCAGTGCACTTACTTAAAGTAAAATATATAGCAATGCAAAAAACTGTACTCCATCTCCATACAGGCTGGAGCCATTACACGTATCAGAGCAGAGGAAGTTTTGACACCTTGCAGTTTTTACTTGTAGTAACCAAAGCTAGGAAGAAATAGTAATATGAAGTACAAATTGTCACTGAATACACAGAAATAATTCACCCTTGTTAATAATTTGCATACAGTGTATGTACTGTGCTATTTACTAAATGTAAAAAATCTTAGTAAGGTAAAAAAAATGTTTGTCTTACAAAATTATGCATTGTTGTGAGTGGAAACCATTTTGTGGGACCACTTCCTGTTTCCATTCTAGGCACTGAGGCAGCCAGAGAAACAGGGAGGGAAATGAGAGACAGAGAATGATATGATGCAGTAATAATAGAAATTAAAGAGAAAGAAAATAGCAAGGAGAATGTGTGCAGGATTCTAAGAAAATGTTTTAAAGAAATCTGATGGAGATGACTCAGCAAATGATGGCTGTATAGTTATAACCCTAGAGTCGGGAGGGTTGCAGGATGATTTACTTAAAGAAATGGTGGTGCAAAGTGAGCCAGAAAATGAAGGAGCTGTTTCCTGGGGAGGCATTATGGAAAAAATACAAAAAAGGATGCAGAGACACTCCTGAAGAATAGTGATGAGATGAAGAAGAAAACATATACAGTGAAAGTAAAAGAATGCAAAAGTGAAGTAGCAGAAAAAAGGCAGAAGAAAATGAAAAAATAAATAAACACATGGCAAGGATTCAAAGTAAAGAGGACAAAGAAATGGACAGGTATGAAATGTGGGACAATTTAATAGCTCCTTTGGTTCTAAAAGCATAGGAGGTAAGAGCATTTATTCTTATCAACAAAGAGACATTTTGTGACATTATATTTGAGACTGTTTTTTGTCAATAGAAAATTTTCTTGGAGAATATGAAAAAAAGAAAGACTGTAACCCATAGAATCTTTATGTAATAAAAGCATTTAACAAGGAAACAAAAAAGAAGATTCATGTAAAATTTCAAACATAATTAGAAACAGAGACTTTAAAAGGGCATTTGAAAGCTTTACATAAAGAAGTACTGGACACTTCAAACGTTTATGACAAAAGAGGTTCATGGACTGGGGGCTGGAATTGTAATATTGTGTTAAAAATAGAGGGTCCAAATCACCAAAAATTAATTTAGATGAAAATAGTACTGACAGTGTATCTGCCTTTTCCCCCACACCCCCCTACTTTAATATTCTCACTCCGAGATCGCACTACAGTGGGGGAAAAGGGCAGATACACTGTCAGTACTATTTTTGGTGAAATGGATTTTCAGCGATTTGGACCCTATGTCAGAAATTTTCAATGAAATGGATTTTTGGTGAAATGCCATAGACCTATATATATATATATATATATATATATATATATATATATATATATATATATATATATATATACACACACATACACACACATACACACACACACACATATATATATATATATATATATATATATATATATATATATATATATATATGGATCACCTTTATATCCCCGAAATCGCATTTCGCTGACACACTAATCACCGACACCAAAAGACCGACAACAAAAAATACTGACAACGCAAAACACCGAAAACCATTACACCAACACACTACACGTAAACAACACAGTACACTACATAACATATCCACTATCCCTAACCCAAACCCTAACCCTAAGGTCCGACACTACCGCACACTCACCCTACCTGCACCCTAACCCTAACTCACTTACCCACCCCTAACCCCAAGGTCCGACACTACCGCACACTCACCCTACCTGCACCCTAACCCTAACTCACTTAACCCACCCCTAAACCCACAGTCCCTCACTATCGCACACTTACCTGTCCGCTCCCTAACACTAAATCCCTCACTCTATCGCACACTTACCGAGTCCGTTGGGTTCTCACCTTGTCGGTCATCTGCGTTGTCAGTCTTTTCGTCCCGTCAGATTCCGTGTCGGCGAAACACGTTGTCGGGCATCTGAAGGTGACCCATATATATATATATCTATATATATATATATATATATATATATATATATATGTTTATATATACATATACCAAACATGATAAATAAATGTGGAGGGGAATAAGGGTGTTGTAAAATACTAAGGACAACCCAAAACAGTTTTTTTGGAAAAGAAGGACATTTGATAAATAACTGTGATAAAAGAAAATGTTATTTTTGTGGGTACATAATACAAAAAAATTGAATTGAAATGTTATAAATGTAAAAATGCAAAAAGTCGACATATTGATGGATTGCAAAAATAAAAGTAACAGTAATGAAAAAGAAAAATAAAGATAAAAAAATGAACAAACTGAAGACATTTTAGAAGTAGTAGAAATAGAAGAAAAATTAAATGAAAAAATACTAAAGAAGACATAGAGGAAGGTTCTAAAATAAGTGAGGAATAAGACATAAACTGGGAGGTAGTAAAGGGGAAAAATAATTCTCTTGGAAAAAGGGTAAAAGACAGCATAAGAAAATTTAAAGGGATAACTACAAAATAAAAAGAAAGGAAATTGATGAAAAAGATTATATGCAGCTAAAGATTGGGGCTTGGTGTAATGGTTATGGTGTTTGACTCACATACAGAAGGTACAGAATTTGATTCTCACCTTTGGGGTGGAAATTAATTAGGCCTGTTAAAAAAGCTAGCCAAGTAATTAGCTATGTTTTTATGAAACCACAAATCTAGGGAAAAGAGAAAATTAAAATTTTAGAGTGCTTTCTGTAAATGGATATAGTATTAAGAATATAGCAGGAAGAATGGGAATTCTGGAGTGGTATAATACGTGAGATGTAGATGTAATTATACTAGAAGACACAAGATTTATAAACAAATGAAAACAGATTGCAAACAGAGAAACTTTGGGAAGAAAAGATAATCTGGAATTTGGGAAATGAGAGGTATTCTGGAATAACCATATTCTGTAGAAATACAGTAAACATATTAGATATAACTTTTTCAAAAATGGGAAGATTAACCATTGTAGATTTAAAATAGAGAGAACAAGAACAAACTAAAAAGAAAGGGAAAGCATATTTAATCGATAATAGACTATGTAGTGATTCATATAAATATTTTAATAACAGGAGACTTTAATTGCAGTTTAAGAGGCAATAGAGGAAATAATAATTTATAGCATGAGAAGGTTGAGTTATCATCTTGCAATATGGCTAGAGATAAAAGAAAATATGGATTATATAAAAATAGGTAAAGGAATAAAATAAGGAAAGAGGTTATGGAAATATCACATTACTATGAGAACATTTTATAAAAATTGGTCTGAATGGTGGGTGATATGCAAGGAAATACATAAAAAATGTTTTTTTCTTTACAGTGCCATTATGATGTGAGAAAAGTAGAAAAGAAAATATAAAACAACATATAATGATGCATTGGAAGATTTGGAACAAATGATAGAAATTACTTTGACAAAGAAAAGGAATTATATGAAAGAAATCAATATAAAGTACAATAATTATTAAATAAGCAATGATATGTTACTTAAGCAGATTAGTAAAGGAAGATGGTAATGTAATGAGGGAGATAAAAAATGTAAAAGGAGAAATAGAAAAAAACTCAGGAAAAAAATAAGAATAGTGTAGTACAATATGTAGAAGAAATGTTTAAGAATAAAGGTAGTGAAAACATGTGGAAAATAGACAAGTTAACAGAAAAAGAGAATAAAGAGTTGGAAAAGGAAATTTATTTAAATGAGCTAAAGTATTAGGACAAGTATATTTAGGGTTTGAACTGTAAAAAACTTTAAGGGATTGGCAAAAAATATTTTTAAAGAGATTGGCAAAAAATATTTTTAAAGATTTTGAACGAATGTTTTAATGAAGGTTTGATAATGGTCCAAATGATAAAGAAATCGTGGATGATGTTATAAACAGAAAAGAAGAAGCAAAAATCATGATACCAGACCTTAATAAGGTATTTGATGAAATTGGACATGAAATCATATGGGTAATAATGAAATAATATAATATAAGTGAGTTGGGAAATTATGTACTTCATCATATAGTAATAATAATGTAAGAATACTTGTAAATGGCCGGTTAAACCAAGAGGTACATATGAAGTATGGTGTAAGACAGGAATGTCCAATCAGTTGAATTCTCTTTACATTATTTATGAGTATGATAGTATGTGAAATAAATTACAAAATGAAGGAGACAGGGTATATAACACCTGAAGAGTTAAGAATTCCAGTTCTGTTAACATATACAGATGACATTATAATAAATGAAAACAGCAAAATGGGTGTTTAGAGATGATAGGGATGACTTTAAATAAAGAGAAAAGTAAAGGTTTAGGTGATGTAGTAAAGATTGGGGGTATAAGTTTTACAATGAATGAAATTTCTGTGTTAGGTATAAAATTTCGGAATGTAAGTAGAATTCAATGGGAAAAAAACATAAGTTCATAGGTTCATAGGTTCATACTAGGCTATCTGCCCTAGGGCATTTATAAGCCTAGCCAGAGTGTGTGTGGCTTTCACCACCCCTTAGGATGAGAATACTATACCCATTAGTTTGCTGTGCCTCTGTCCAGCAGTGACACAGAGATGATTCCCGGGGTAAACCTATGATCTCCCATCCACTCGTCAAGATTTCTCTTGAACAGAGTCAGTGAGGGGCTCTGCCTCACATGCACTGGGATTCTGTTCCATAGTGTAGGGAGTCTCTGGGTGATGAATCTGTCCCTCCAGCGCATCCTATTTATATCCGTGTTGAGGTTTAAGTCTCTTGCTCTCGTGGCTCTGGTGGATTTGGATTTTTTGAGGTGGAGCATGTCCATTAATTCCGGGTTGGACATGGCCTTGTATGTCAGGCACAGATCACCTCTGAGCAGACGGTATGCGACTGAATAGAGCTGGAGTTTCTTCAGTCGGGCATCGTATGACATATGTTTGAGCCCCTTTATCCTTTTGGTGAGGAACTTTTGGGGTCTTTCCAACTGCTGCAGGTGTCGGGTAAGGTACATTCCGAATGGGGCGTTGTACTCAATCATTGGTCTGATAAGTAAAGAGTATAGGGGTACAATGGCCTCTCCTGATCTGGATGTGAATCCCTTCATGATCAGGTGGGCAATGTAGAAGGTCTTCCTAACCGCTTTGGCAATGTGAGTGTCAAAAGAGAGGTTACTGTCAACTTGGGTCCCCAGGTCCCTGATAACTTCTTCCGTGTTTAATGGATTACCACCTATGTGGTAATTAGGGGTTACCATGTTTTTCCCAAAGGGTATGACTATACATTTTTTGTAGAAGAAATAAAGCAAATTTGTCTTTTTTCTGGTGAATACATAAATTAGCAAGTGTATTTATGTTGCCAACATTATTTGAAAAATAATTATTGCATACAATAGTTTCATTTAAATGGGGTTCTAGATTAAAATCAGCCAAAATAGGAGACTTGTATGTAAATTAAAAAAGAAGGAGGCTTAGGATTAATTTACCTAGTGGTATATGCTGCTTCATTAAATTTGTACAAAGTGTTAAAATAGATAAATTAAAAAGATGAGAGAGTAGTAAAAGTGTAGAAATATAAGTATGATAAATGTTAGGGTATGTTGAAAAGGACTGCATAAATGAAGAACTAACATTTTACCGAAAAAAATATTTTTGTATAAAATAAAAATTGATGATATAGAAAAAGTTAGCAAAATCTAGTATAAGAATATAATGATTAAATATTACTATGTAAAAACCATGGGAAAATGTCAAAGGTGAAAAAATTAGAGTTATAAAAATAAGAAGCAAATGGTGAAATCAGAAAGTAGAATGTCAATATTTTTTGTGGAGATTGGTAATAAATAAATTACCAGTAAAAGGAAATATGCCATATAAAAAAGTGATAGAATATGTTTACATTGTCAAGAAGAAGAAACTACGGAATATGTGTTTTTGAAATGTAAAACAGTAAAAAATTATGAGGAAATCAAGTAAGGAAGATTTTTGAAGATATAAAAGAAGTATATACAATAAATAAGGTAAAGGATATGATTAAATATGGATATTATAAAAATAAAAGTAAATAATTTGTTAAAGGAATAGATAAAAAAGTTATTTTATGTTATATGGGTTATATGGAATAAAATAATAAATGAAATTGTGTTTAATTGTAAATGGATTTTAGCAACAATATGAAGTATAAGCAGATGATTATAGAAAAAGAAGTCAGGGTCTAGTAAGGATGAAAATTTAGCATGACTGTATAGGAAATTATGAATATGTATAAACAGATTTGCATATTTATATATCTGTACATACTTAACTATTTGTAAATATTTTGTAAATAACAGTTATTTGTATATATAAATAATGGGCCGCTACAAATTTCAATAGGTACAGAAGGATCTTTTACATCTATATGAACTACCACTAAATCAAGCCGATGAAGCCTCAGTTTTAACTTCTCATCCAAATGATGGCACACGCAGCAGTGCAGCATCCCACTTGTGCTGCACTACAGTATCAGTACTCAATCTACCTGATGCAGGAATAGAACCACAGCCTTATGCACCTAAGACAAGTGTGTTACCTGTTGTGCTAGAGGTATACATACTACACTACTAATTCCCTCATTTGTAAAATTCTGGGGGATAACCATTTGGGCCTGGAGTCTTGACTGGCTTTAATGTCATGATGGTCTGAGAGACTTTTTCATATGTAACTGGTTGGTCTAATCTATTTTGTTCCTCTGAATTCAGAGTTTTAAGCATGGCATGACTGCAGAATAATCCCAATTGAGGTGCAACTCTGATTGTTGCCTATCATACAGATTATTATAATATTGTAGAAAGACCCCCTGATCACAGTATCAGCTGATAATACTTGTCCTGATTGGTCCTTAACCTTTTTAACCATACATATGTGTCCACTGGTTAAAAAGCCTTGCAGTGTATCTGGCATCACCATACCTCTTTAACTACCAGACCTACCTCCTCTTGATGAGCTCTGTCTCTGCTTTGGAAATTTCAAGCATCTGGACTTCAGTCCTTAATATTGATTCCCTAATCTTCCTGGCATTAGGAGCAAATGTACTGACCTTTGTATTTGGACTGTCTTCAACTCAAACAGTTATGCCTCATTTATATTATTAATAAATAAATAAGAAAATTCCAATAAAAGTGGTTAAAAACTAAACTAAAAATAAAAAAACACCAAAAAATAGCACAAGGATACAGTAGACTGTTATTAGCATATACATATTTAATTCTCCGCTTCTGTCCAACTTCAGAACACAATTCTTTAACAGACAACAAGGAATGTATATACTGTAATCCCAAGTACTGATTAAATATTTAATACATTCAATTAATTAACCATTTAAAACTGTTTAAACACACAATACGTAAAACAACCCAAAACTTGACTTTATTTATAAACCTTCAACCTTTGGTCCTTTAAGAAACATTTGATATTCACAGTTTCATTTAACCCTGGGAAACAATCTGCCCTAATTTTAACCTGTCATTCTGTTTCCTTAGTCTCAAGCTTGTTTTTAAAATCACCCCTTAAGTCTTCCCAGGCTTGTTCAAACAAGCAAAAAAAATAAATAAATAAAAACAAAGAATTTCTTAAAATTAGTCCAACTACATGAATTCTTTAAAAGAGTGTTGTTAATATCCTTTTTCTTTATAGACTACAGATGTTCCTTAATCCTCTTACTTAAAGCCCTAGCTGTCCTGCCAATATAAAATGCTTGGCATCCACAGCACATACTAGTGTAAACAACTCCTTTAGAGTATATCAACAATAGAAATCAATTGTTAAATGTCCCTTCCCAAATAAATCTGCAAACAGCACACATCCCACACTTGTACATTCCTCTTGCTTTGTAAGTAATAGCAGGGAAAATTTTGATATTATCCAGTTGCAGCAATGTTTTAAAGCAGTTACTTTTATTATATACAAATAATGGTTGATTATTGACTACACTAAATAATTCACTGTTTCCTTCAATAATTTTCCAATCTTTGCAAACAACATTGCATACATCTAGATTGTCAAAAGATATATCCAAAAAACAAACTTGATTTTTTCATTATCCTGTATGGAATTTATATTTTTTGTTTTCATATTTATTTTTGTCAAAAGGTGTGTTTAATATGGGTCCAAAACATATATTCCTTTTTGAGGTTACTCATTGTGCAATAACTAGTAAATGTTTTTTTGTTATATTCTCTGTGCAAAAACAAAGAAATTATACATTTTATTTCAAACAAAGTGAAGAAAAAAAAGAAACTACTAAAACAGATGGCAAATAAAGCACTGGCAAGGCTAAACAAAATAGAGGTTTAATAGAAAATAATAATTAGCCCTATCGAAAAGTACAATGACAATACTTCCTCAGACAAAAGGATAAATTTAACAAAGTAAATATATATTAGTATATGAAAAATCACATGACCGTGTTAATGAATCACATAACACAGACCCATTCATAAATTCCACTCAATTATCCCATATTCAAAATAACCACATACATGAGCCTGAATATTGTATTAAAAATATAATGAAAATAATAAAAATCATCTTGTCGAACTTTTCAATTTTAAAATACAAGCAATTGGACAGACATCATTCAGGCCAGGTTGTTTAAATACATCTGGTCTGAAATGCCATAATAATTCCTGTTGTTCTAATTTTAAGGACAAGGGACCCCCCTTCTTGTCATTTTCTATATGATCTATCACCTTAAATAGAAACAAATGTCCTGGAGAGCTGACTACGTGTTTGACCAATGCATTCTCTACTTTACCATTCCTAATGGAATACAAATGTTCATAAAGATGCTCTCTTAATCTTCAGTCTAACTTCCCAATATAAAAACAGGGGCAAAATCTACAACTAGCTAAGTAAATAATGCCCTTAGAATTACAGTTGAATCTACTCCTGCAAAAGATACTTATGTCCCTGGATCTTGGAAGAGCTCCCTGTTTCAACATATCTACAATAGAGGCAGGCTTCACATTTATACATCCCTGATGGTCTTGAAGTAATTTGCTTCCTAGATTCCAATAGGTTCTTTAATTTTTGACCTCTTTTAAAAATAAATCTTGGTCTTACATTCCATCTTATATTCTCATCAGATGAAATGAGACTCCAGTTCTTAGATAACATTTGTTTCAAAGCAAATGCATCAGATCTAAATGGTGTAATAAATGTTAAACAAAAATTGGTACTATTATCCAGTGTGTTATCTACACTTGCTAAGTCACAACCTTCAAGACGTGAGGTCTGGTCATTCAGGATGGCTCTAACATGCCCAGATGTTGTCTTGTTTGCACTTCCAACAGTAACTGATCCAATAGATTGGTAGGATACCCATGCCTCAGAAACATGTTTTTTAAATGTTCACATTCTGATAGGAAGCCTGAATTGTTAGAAACCATCCTAGCTGCCCTAACTAGCTGGCCTTTTACAACTGACCTCTTCTAATATCTTGGATGTGCACTGGTAAAATGTAGAAAGAAGTTAGAATAAGTCTCCTTCCTCAAAATTGTAGCTTTGTATGCTTTGTTCTCCCTATCTTTAAACAGATATACATCTAAGTAAGGGATTTCTTCACAATGGAAAGCATGCGTGAAAACCAGAAATTGAGTTGTACGATTAAAATATAGAATCATTTTGTGAAAAGGGTTGTGTCCACCCTTAAATACTATAAAGATATCATCTAGATAGTGTGTTTAGTAGTGAATTGATTCTACATATGGGTTTTTCTTAAACACAAACTCGCTCTCCCAGTAGGCCATAACTAAATTAACAAAACTTGCACCACATAGGAAACCCATGGCCACTCCTTTCTTTTGCAAGAAATATTTGCCTTCAAATAAAAAGAAATTGTTGGACAAAATTATGTTCAACAACTCTTGAATTAGGGGAAAGCTCATGGGTACTCACTCCCTTTCTTGAAAGCACCTGGCCCACCCAATCAATATTTAGGTCATGGAGGATGACGGTATATAAATCTCTGACATCAAACGTAGCAAAATTATAATCATTGTTATAAACAAGTTTGTTTATATTCTCCAAAAAAGACCAAGAATCTTTACATGTTTGCAGCTCATCTATTAAAATAGTTTTTTTTAAAAAATCTCAACATACTTTGCTAAATAATATTTGATATAATTCCTACCACTGGCAATCAGACAAATGGGGGATTCTGCAGTTCCTTATGGATTTTGGGTATTCCAAAGATTAAGGGAATCCGGGGGGATGGCATGGAAATATAATTAAACAAATTAATACCAATCCGTGCATCAATGAGCAAATCATTCAAATTGATCCTGATTCTCTGATACACTGTGTTAAGCTCATTCAGAGAAACACTTACATAACTATCAGAATTCTACATGTCAACCAACTTTCTTTTACCAGAAAGGCTCATCCAGACTCTGCTACACTTTGCTGTGAAGGAAAGGTTAGTTTGCTGTTATTTTTTGTATTTCTGTATTGCCTTTCTATATTTTGAATACTGTAGTTTGTTTTCTTTACCTTGTGTTTTGCTTGCATTCTGTTTTAACAGCATATTCAAACTTCAAAAGAGACCACAGCTCTCTCTGTTCTGAGTCAGGCAGAATTTTTTCCCTCCCTCGCACACATTTAAGTTGTCTTGTTAAATACCACTGTCTTTCTAGTTGCCCGCCTCTTATGTTAATCTGACCATATATCTCATTTCTCTCTACTTTCACTGGCTTATGTGAGTAATCACAAAACCATCACTTTTGAAATCCCACCCCTTCAATTTATTTAAATTTATTGGCCATCCTACAGTATTTCATAGTACCAAAATACAAAAGTAACCACCCCTTTCAGTCCATCTTGCTGTTTTAAAAATAGTAACTCTCCACTAAACCTTAACTTTTTAAACAGGTAAAACTCAAGTTACCTACTTTCATATCTAACTTCTCTAGTGCACACTGCAGAGTGCATTCTTTTCAATCTTACCTTTAAGCATCCCTGTTACTAGCACTTTCTCTAATACCTAAAAAGATCATCTCTACTTGACTCCAAGTAGACGTTTCTCTATCTGTTAAACCTAGCACTTGCTCCTACAGTACTTATTACCTTGATACGGCACTCTTATAGATAGCACCCCAAAAAGGCAAACCCCCATTTCTCGGTCACCCACATCGCCCAGAATCTTTTAAAGTTTTTGTCTAGTCCTTCTAGCATGTCGAGGGATCAGTTGCTAGTGTCCTCTCCTGCTCAGCTGGTGAACCTGGGAATATTGAGGCAATGTTACAATTGCCTCATGTACACAGACAACCCTCTCCTCCTCCCACAAAACACAAATACATGCGAGAGATGCAACTATATGGCCAAACTGGAGGCTGAGCTCTCTCAACATAGGACTGGCAAGACCAGTCAGGAGGAGAAGGTTACCACACACACTATAGACCCAGTCTCACATAGTACCATCACAACCTCAAATCATACACATAAACACACAAAGACATACTCGGCGGCTCTGATCAAAAATCTACCAAAACAGCAGAGGCCACCAAAGCAGACACCCAAACAACCACCACCTCAGAACACAACACCTGCAACACATAGACCTCACAGTCAGAGTGTCAAACAGTCACAGCCCTTAAGGCCAAACACAATGCCAGACACACTAGTCATTGGTGACTCCATAGTCAGACACACTGACGTCCCGCTCACCAGACTGAGTAAGGATAAGGTCACAGTAAGCTGCCTGTCGGGCGCTAGAATCCGCCACATAACGCAAGCACTCAGGTCTCTCAACAGCAGGTACAAATACGACTCAGTCATTGTCCACGCTGGTGTAAACGACCTGAGACGTACCTCCTTGGACTACATGAAAAGAGACATTGAGGAGCTCTCTGATTATGTAGCCCAGGCAGGTATGACCCTGACCTTGAGCAGTATCCTACCTTCACCAAGAATGATGCCACAATACAGAGATAAGATGATCAGCTTTAACAATTGGCTTAAACTCTGGTGTCATTCAAAGGGGATCCAATGTCTGTCTGCCTGGGATGACATGCTGGACAAGCCATGCTGCTTCAAGGGACGGCTTGCACCTGTCACCCTGGGATTCCGGATATTGGCAAAGGCTCTTGCCACCCCATAGTGCCTTTTTAGGCAAGGCTCAAATTCTAAACCTACCACCCTAGAACACAAAAAGGAAAAAACTAAGGGTAATGCTGCTCAATGCCAGAAGTCTAAATCTCAAAATGCACACTCGAGGCCCTTCTCAGTATGGAGAACATCGATGTCTGTGCAGTGACAGAAACCTGGTTCAAGGCTCCTGAGAGCACCCCAGCACTATCAGGTTTTACCTCTTATCATGCGTTCCGGCCCCAAAATCCGGACAATACCAAGAAAGGAGGGGGGGGTATCCATATTCATCAAGGACACCCACACCTCAAGACTGGTGGCAACGCACGATGCATCGGAGACCATCCAGGTGCAATTAACCATAGGCAAGACTGCTCTGCAAATTGTAGCATGTTACAGGCCACCCTCACAAACTCAGGAACCTCACATGGCCTTCCTGAAAACACTAGAGGGGATAAATGTATCACCAAACACCATCATACTAGGTGACTTCAATTACCCTAATATAGACTGGGAACACTACTCAAGCCCAAACACCCTAGCCCAAAAGTTCCTGGAATTCATAAACTCAAATGCCATGGAGCAACTAGTCACCATCCCCACAAGAGGAGAAAACATACTTGATCTCATCATCACGAACATGGGAGCACAATGTTCAACACCGGAAGTATACCCCTCACTGGTGAGATCAGATCACAAACTAATCTCGCTGGAGGTCCTCATCCCACCCCCACCTGAAATAAAAAAGACCACAGTAAAGAACTTCTAGAAAGCTGACTTCACACTTCTAAAGACTAGTGTGGTCTCCTTTAAGGCCCCCGAGTCGGCGGAAAACAGTACTCAAGCCGCTGAATCACTTACAAATGCCTTCTACCAGCACCTGCAGGACTGCATGGATAAGGCAATCCCAAGCAAAACAAAGACTCTTTGTACCAAAGGCAAGCGTCCAGTCTGGTGGACCCCAGCCATAAACAAACTCTACAACAAAATGAGGAAGCTACTACAAGATAGAGCAAAATCCTTAAAAGGTAAGACACCCTTGATCACTATAAGTAAAAAACTAAGAGCTCTCATAAAATCATCCAAAGCAAATTTTGAGAGAAAAATAGCTAAAGACTCAAAAGACAATCATAAGGCCTTCTTTAGCTATGTTAGAAACCTGGGAGGAAACTCCCAGATATGCTCAGAACTAGTTCAAAATGATGTGAAGATTACTGATCCTACAGACATTGCCAACATACTGGCTGACAGGTTCAGTGCAAACTTCTCCCCAAAAGGAGAGATATCTATACCAAGCGATTGCAGCCCCCAAACATCTCCAACGCCCAAGTGAGAACTGCTCTCTCCAAAGCAAAAACACAGCATCCATGGGACCTGATGGTGTCCCCGGCTGTGTGCTCCACGAACTCAATGAGGAATTAAACCCACAGCTAGGACAGCTGTTTAATCATAGTCTTACCTCTGGATACGTACCCAGGAGTGGCGCACTGCAACTGTGGTCCCACTTCACAAAGGCGGTGCCTCCACCGACCCTGGAAATTACCGCCCATTAGCTTGACAAGCCTTATCTGCAAAGCCATGGAGAGGATCATAATGGACCTCATAAATAAAGACATAGGGAATTTGCAGACTTTGGATCCATCCCAGTTTGGCTTTGTCAAAGGCAGATCATGCCTTCTAAACTTGGTTGACTTTTTCAAAACAGTCACCAAAGCCATTGATGAGGGAAAGGCAGTCCATACAGCCTACCTCGATCTGGCGAAGGCCTTCGATACAATACCCCACTCGGGTATCATTGAAAAACTCATCAGCTTAAATGTTAACCCATACATCACAAGATGGGTTGCAAACTGGCTGAGTGACAGAACCCACAGGGTCAGAGTTGCTGGCGCCATGTCAGACTCAAAGCCTGTCACAAGTGGTGTACCACAGGGCTCAGTCCTGGGCCCACTCTTGTTTGGCATCTACTTTTCCGAAGTACAAGCAAACACAGGAGGGTTATGGCTAACAAAGTTTGCAGATGACTGCAAACTGGGCGCCATAGTAGAAAACACATCTGACACAGATATCCTTCAGAAGGGTCTCACAGAAACGGATAACTGGTGCCAGAGCCATGGCCTAAAGTTAAATGCCAAAAAATGCATAGTCATACCCTTCGGGAAAAACAAGGTTACCCCTAGCTACCAAATAGGTGGCAATCCACTGAGCACAGAAGAAGTTATCAGGGACCTGGGGACCCAGGTTGATAGAAGTCTGACATTCGACACCCATGTAGCTAAAGTAGTTAGGAAGACCTTCTACATTGCCCACCTTATCATGAAGGGATTCTCATCTAGATCAAGGGAGGTCATAGTCTCCCTATACTCATCACTCATCAGACCAATGATTGAGTACAATGCCCCATTCGGAATGTATCTGACCTGACACTTGCAGCAGCTGGAGAGGCCACAAAAGTTCCTCACCAAAAGGTTAAAGGGTCTCAAACATCTGTCCTATGCTGCCCGACTGAAAGAACTCCAGCTCTATTCAGTCGCTTAACGCTTGCTCAGAGGTGACCTTTGCCTAACATACAAGGCCATGTCAAACCCAGATTTGATGAATATGCTTCACCTCAAAAAATCTAGATCCGTCAGAGCCACAAGGGCGGGAGACTTAAACCTCGACACGGCTATTAATAGGACGTGCTGGAGGGATAGATTCATCACCCAAAGACTCCCTATGCTGTGGAATAAAATCCCGGTATATGTGAGGCAGAGCACCTCGCTGGCCTTGTTCAAGAGAAATCTTGACCAATGGATGGGAGATCGCAGATATACCCCAGGGATTACCTCAGTGTCACTGCTCGACAGAGGCACAGCAAAATAATGGGTATAGTTCCCCATACTAAAGGGGTGGCGTAAGCCACAAAACTATGGGCTAGGCTTGTAAATGCCCTCGGGCAGATAGCCTAGTATGAACCTATGAACCTATGAACCTATGTTCACCGTAATGTGCTTGGTCCATAAAAAAACAGCCCTCCCTCTTTATCCACTTTCATCACCCGTAAGCCACTGTTCCTCACAACCTCCAAGATTTCCCATTCGTCTCTACCAAAATTATTAGAATGCATTGTACAATTTGCTTTACTTGTAACCATATTTCTTATGTCAAGCTCACATACACATTCAAAAATAGCCAAAACTGGGTTCAATATTGGATAAAAAATACTGGATACTTTGAATTCTGATCTATCATCTAAGGTTTCTTTATGATATATAACGAATAAATGGATAATACTGCCCAAAAAAAGACTTTTAACCAAACAAGCAAGCAGTATTCATGACGAACGACTCCAAACTATCAAATTAAGCAGATTAAGCAGTTTTATTGCACGAACCACAAAGACACTTATATTCCTTTATCATAAACGCCTTAAACAAACAATCACTTGCATTTTCGTCATTAAAATTACTTCATCAGATGACCAGCATATCCTAAAACCTTTACTTTATACTACAAACAAATCCTGATTAACCAATAAAATTCCACCATTAATTAAAACTCCATTGTCATGTTATGTTACCCATTTGTTTAAAAGTTTATATAAATAACATTTCTTGCTAAATATTTTAAATATATTAACTATAAACATCATTTGTTAAAATACCATTAAAATTCATACATTTCTGTTTAATAAATTTATATATAAAAAAATATATAAAAAATTAAATACATATATTTCATTCCCATCTAATCAATGTTATTAAACAAACAGTGCCCTCTCCTGGCAATTCATTTAATTGCATTCATAGTGTTGCAGATCTCAATTTTAATAAAGATGTTATAGAGATACAATCATTCAACCCAGGGGGTTTATCAGCTTCTAAAGTGATCTGCCACCAGAGTTCTCTTAATTCAATTTTTTCTTCCCATAACCCCCCTCTAATATCACATTTTACCTGTTCCAGAACTAAAAACTTGTATTTATAGTTGGAACAAACTTTGGTGTGTTTAAATAAGGCATTACTTTCTTTTCCTACTGAAATCTCATAAACATGTTCATAAATCCTTCTTTTTAATTTCCGTTCAGTCTTTCCTATGTAGAAGGATCCACATTTTTCAGAAAAAGCCAGATATATTATGCCTTTAGATTCGCAATTATAATATTCCCTACTATTTACATGTCTTCCTCTACTTTCTAAATATATTCTATCGGTATTTATAATGTACGTACATTGGGTACAATGCCCACATTTGTATGTATCTATTTTATTTTTCCTTCTATCTATCTTATACCTATTATTTTTCTCTATTATAGATCTTATATTTTGTGAATTCTTAAAGGTTACTTTCTTAGGTATATTGACTAGATTTTCTATATCAGTTAAAGCCAAAAATATTTCCCATTCTTTTAAAAATATGTTTCTAACTACATTATTCAATCCATTGTATTCTAGTACCAAAGTTTTCTGAAATTCTTCCCCTTCACCTTTTTATTATTCTCTATTCCATTATTAATATTTTTCTTATTATATATGGGGCAAAATTTGTCTTGTCTCCTTTTTTCCACTTCCTGTCTTATTTGTGAAATAAATGCTAAAGGATAATTTCTCTCTAAAAACATTCTTTCTAATAGTTCACTCTCTATTTTAAAGTCTATATCTGAACTTGTTATTTGACTTCCTCGAACAAACTGTCCCTTCACTATATTTCTCTTGCAGTGAAAGGGATGGGCACTCTCAAAGTGTAAATAAGAATTACAAAAAGTAGCCTTTCTAAATATTTTAGTTCTTAATTCATGTCCATCTTTATAAACTTCTAAATCCAAGTATTTAACATTATGTTCAGAGATATTATAAGTAAATTTCAGGAAGTTGGTGGTATTCCCTATATATTCCATAAACTCTATGAATTTTTCCTTTCCATCTACCCAGAAAATTAATATGTCATCCAGAAACCTTCTGTATATCTTCCAACAGTTTTTAAATTCAGAGTTAAGTATATATTTCTCTTCCCAAAAAGCAAAAATTAAGTTAGCATATGTAGGGGCGCAGGCAGCACCCATTGCTACCCCCTGTATTGGTTGATAAAATTCCCCATTAAAATAAATAAAATTATTCTTTAGGACCAGTTCCATTAGCTAAGTACTTGTTAATTTGTCATTTTGTGTTAAGACCCCATCTCTAAACACTATTTCTTCAAACATTTTTGTTCCTTCTTCATATGGGATGCTGGAAAATAAATCTATAATATCTATTGTAGCAAATAATAATGGTTCATTACCAGGACTATCCGGTAGTTCCTTCAATAAATCCCAAGAATCTTTTAGAATACATTTCCTTTTCATCCATACGTTTTTTAATTTCTTATCTATAAATTTGGCTAGGGGATATGTTTTTGACCCCTCTGCCAAAACTATCGGTCTAAGAGGTGGTTCTTCTTCATTTTTATGAATTTTGGGTATACCAAATATCGTAGAGGTTCTGGGTTTATCTACTTTCAAATATTTAAAGGTATTATAATCTATAAACTCTTCATTTAACATATCCTGCAAAATAATATCTATTTTATTGTAAGCTATATTCATTTCATTCACAGATACTATTGAGTATCTAGTTTCATCACATAGGATAGAATTCATTTTACCTTCATATAGAATACTATCCATAATGACTAACCCACCCCCTTTATCAGACTTCATCACTCTAATTTTATTATTGTTTTTTACTTCATATAATAAATCACTTTCTTTCTTACTTAAATTTGGTTTACACCATATCTTATTAGCTTGTTTCCTCACTTCCGATTCTATAATTCTCTCAACATTTTTTAATTGGGGATGTAATGGAGGGTTGTATATAGTTTTCCGTTTTAATTCTTTCTTATTTTGAGTTTTATTATTGGGAAACATAATATTTAAGTTTACCTTCCTTAAAAAGCTCTTTATATCCAATATACTACCTGTTAAATCTCCTTTGCTATTGGGTATGAATTTAAGGCCCCTAGAAAATAAATCAAAATGTTCTTTTTCTAAAATTAATTCACTAAAATTATAAATAGAAAAATTATTGTACATATATTTATGCCTATCTCTTACTATTTCATTGTCTTTGTGTATTATGGGGTGGGGATTTAATAAAATTTTCTGCTCCCCCTTCCCCCCCCCCTCTGGAAAATTCTGCTGCTGAGGGCTCTGTTTACTTTTCAGTCTCTCAGACCTCCTTAAGGGTGGGAATACCGTGTCATATTCCTGTCCATCCTCATCAAAAAAACATGTTCCATCATCATTAACTTTAAAATTATTATCTCTGCCATTATATTTATACCCATTAACATGATTCATATATCTTTTATTAGGTATAGGGTAACATGTGCAGTTCTCATATTCATTAATATCTCTCTCAAGTTTTTTAATTTTTCTACCCACTAAATCTTCAAATTTTTCATCTATATCTTTCCTAATACTTTTCCTTTTCTTCTCTTATTGAAAAAATTAAATCATCTTTAATATGCTGGTCAAGTTCATTGATATCTTTCTGTAACACTTCTTGACTTTTTATATTGTCCTTAATAATTAACTTCAATACATCTAGACCACATTTATTAAACACTTCTAAAAGTCCCTTATGAAAATCTGTACCCAAAACAACATTGTTTGGGAATTTAAAAACATGTAGTCCCTTAGGGACAATGTCTCTGGATATACATTCTTTTAAATATTCATTCTCTATATCCAATGTTTTAAATTTGTGCATCAATTTATACAGTTTATCAATTTTATTTCTATAAGTGTCATTCAGACTATCTCGTTGGTTGTTATAGTCTTGTTTAAAGACATATTTGCCTTTTAGCCAGTCGGAAGTCTCTTTATATACATTAGTTAACACAGTACCTGAATTCAGGCCACGCTCTTCATGAACAGCGTTGTTATTTCCATTAGAACCAGTTCTAGTTTCTAGATTTTTAAAAATCGTTGGGGTATTAGCAGCGTCAAAAGTACCTTCAATATTTCCATTATTTGGTCCACCAAGGTTGCCGGCTTCAGATATTCCGCCAATAAGCTCACCTTGCTTCCGATTACTGTTTCCGCTCCTAGCGTTCAACCCTTCGGTTCTGAGTACGCAGGATTGGATATTGACACTGCTAGTCTCCAAAAATGACTGGCTGATAGGTGTGAGAAGTTCCACTAAGGCTGTCAGTTGGCCAATGAGTTTCCTCATTTGCCCTGCCACGTCCTGCCTCTTAGGATCAGGAAGTGGGGAACCATCCATCGTGAACCACCAACTTAAACCAAAAATAATGAATAAATGGATAATACTGCCCAGAAAAGACTTTTAACCAAACAAGCAAGCAGTATTCACGACGAACAACTCCAAACCATCAAATTAAGCAGATTAAACAGTTTTATTGCACAAACCACAAAGACACTTATATTCCTTTATCATAAACACCTTAAACAAACAATCACTTGCGTTTTCGTCATTAAAATGACTTCATCAGATGACCAGCATATGCTAAAACCTTTAATTTATACTACAAACAAATCCTGATTAACCAAAAAAATTCCACCATTAATTAAAACTCCATTGTCATGTTATGTTACCCATTTGTTTAAAAGTTTATATAAATAACATTTCTTGCTAAATATTTTAAATATATTAAATATAAACATCATTTGTTAAAACACCATTAAAATTCATACATTTCTGTTTAATAAATTTATATATAAAAAAATATATAAAAAAATAAATACATATATTTCATTCCCATCTAATCAATGTTATTAAACAAACAGTGCCCTCTCCTGGCAATTCATTTAATTGCATTCATAGTTTTGCAGATCTCAATTTTAATAAAGATGTTATAGAGATACAATCATTCAACCAAGGGGGTTTATCAGCTTCTAAAGTGATCTGCCACCAGAGTTCTCTAAATTCAATTTTTTCTTCCCATAACCCCCCCTCTAATATCACATTTTACCTGTTCCAAAACTAAAAACTTGTATTTATTGTTGGAACAAACTTTGTTGTGTTTAAATAAGGCATTACTTTCTTTTCCTACTGAAATCTCATAAACATGTTCATAAATCCTTCTTTTTAATTTCTGTTCAGTCTTTCCTATGTAGAAGGATCCACATTTTTCACAAAAAGCCAGGTATATTATGCCTTTAGATTCACAATTGTAATATTCCCTACTATTTACATGTCTTCCTTTACTTTCTAAATATATTCTATCGGTATTTATAATGTACGTACATTGGGTACAATGCCCACATTTGTATGTACCTATTTTATTTCCTTCTATCTATCTTATACCTATTATTATTCTCTATTATAGATCTTATATTTTGTGAATTCTTAAAGGTTACTTTCTTAGGTATATTGACTAGATTTTCTATATCAGTTAAAGCCAAAAATCTTTCCCATTCTTTTAAAAATATGTTTCTGTTTGATATATATTACTGTGAAAGACATTGTTATATCTATCTAATTTGAAAATAATATTGAAAAAGTGTATTTTTAACCTATTTCCCCTAAGGTAAACACCAAAAACTCATGATTATTGTTAAGATGTTCAACAAATTTTGTAAAATCATGTTTATTTCCATGAATGAAAAAATCATCAATAAACCACTTATAATAAATCACTTTGTCATAAAATCTATTTAGTAGCAAAAGTACAGTCTCCCACCACCCAAACTCAAGACTGGCAAATGATGGCGCTATTGCAGACCCCATTGCCACACCTTTGATTTGTTTAGAGCATTTACCATTAAAGAAAAAAATGTTATTTCCCAAATTAATTTTAAAAAGAGAACAACTTACATTAATTCTGTTAGTTGTTTTAGTACGTTTTACCAGAAAAGACCTAAGAAATTCAACACCAAGATGTTGTGTAATACTGGTAAAAATGATAAAATATTAGCTGTCACCATTATGATATCAGAGAAGTCATACTTAGTAGTGGTAAAATCATGCAGCAAATCTAAAAAAATCCCATGAATCTTTAACATAAGAAGGTAAATGCTGAACAATAGGATTTAAATAGGTGTCAAAATAAAGAGAAATACCTTCTTAACACTGTTAGGGACAGACAGTATAGGTCTAAAAGGGGGGTGGATTGGATTCTTGTGAATTTTAGTTATGCCAAATAAAGCCAATTCATAGGTTTTTCTATAGATAAAAATTAATGCAATTCATGCTTTCTTTATTCACAAAAAAATCATTCAAACAAGCAGAAATACATGTATAACTTTTATTTATATCATTCAAAGAAACTAATAAATATTCATCTGTATTGTTCGACATATTCCCCATTGGTGTTAAGCTGTTATATAGTCATTACATTTCATAACTACCAGCCCCCCCATCTTTGTCTGCTTTAATAAATCTCAATTTCTTATTATTAATAAATTCATGCAATGCTTTCCTTTCTTCATAATTAAAATTATAAAGACATTTATTTTTCTTTTGCTCAACAAATCCTTAATATCTTTTTCACAACATTGCTCAACTATTTTAAGGTATTCTGTAAAACAGGGTTAAAAGCTAAAGGTTTCATTAACTTGTTCATCAAAACAACATCTTGTAACAAACAGTTTAAATTTAGCTTCCAATAGTCTAATGTGCATATCATTTAGTTAAAATTCAGTTAAGTTAAATATTTTAGATTAAAAGCTTACAGATCATCGGTTTAAAAGTTGTTCTTCTATTGTTTGCGACTTCTCCCTCAGCTTCTGTTTGATGGTTGATGGTCTTCATTCTACACAATGAGTTTTTTTGATCTGTCAACAAATTTAGTGTTTGGTGAATAAAGTGGCAATTCTAATATTTCATCTGTTGTGTTGTTGACTTAGAAGCAGAAGTTCATGAAGTTGAACAGAAGAGTTCATTTGACTGCCATCACTTCCACTAAACTGCCTTCTGTTATTTAAAGGTAAAGGCCTTTCACTGGTAAAACTATTAACATTAGATGCCTCTTTTAAATTTGAACAATTATTGGAAGAAAGTTTTTCATCATTTATGGAATAAGTAGTTTTTGATTTGTAAGGCAGTCTATCTCTTAAGGTTTTCCTTTTTCTACGAACTGCTGTACTTTTCTCAAATCTGCTTATAACTGAAAATATGTTGTCATCTTTGCTGTGCACATCTAGAGCATATTATTAATTTCTTCATCCAATTTAAAGATGTTAACTTTTAATTGACCCATAATATTTTTGTTATTGTTGTTATTGGCAATGAGCTTTTTTTAAATTTTCATTGACAAATTCAACTAGCTCATTGAGAAATGGATCACTACATTTTATTCTATTCAAAACTTTGAAAAAATGCTAGCCTTTCAGAAAAATACTTAGTGCAATACAATGCTCAAAATACATGTTTTTAAGATGTAAAGCCCTATAAATAGGTTGAATGAATGCATTATCAGCAAATGGATTATGTTGTTTCTGTAGAACTGCTGACAAGTTTGTAAAATGCTGCCACTCACTAATTTCACTAGAGGGCAGACCATAAATACTTCTGTTCATTGTTGATTCATCTACCACAAATTCATTAAGTCCATCATTATTCAACTTCATATTTTGTTTGTGGTTATCTTTGATTTCACTAATTTGACCAGCAAAAAAAAGTCAAACATTTTTGCATCTCATACGAAGTATTTTACAATTTACCAAGCATTTCTCTCTTGACTTCAAGAAACTTGATAAATAGTTCAAGTAAATCATCCCCACTGGCACAAGACATCGGACTTTCTTGAAATTAACAAGATTGTACAAAATTTGTTGAGCACCTTACAATAATCCTGAGTTTTTGGTGTTTACCTTGGGGAAAACTAGTTTAAAAATACATTTTAGACATTATTTTAGAATTAGATGATATAACAATGTAATATGTAATAATATATATCAAATCACAGTAATATATATCAAAAATAAATATTTTCCAATCAATATCTACATTATAAAAGCAACTGCCCTTTGTTTATAAAATATATCTATATAAAATATTCTAAGGAGAAATTTATAAGATTGTCCAGGATGATTACTAGGGACTGTGAATTTAATGGTGAAATTAAAGTTATAATTTCTTTGTTTTTATATAGAGGATATAACAATGAACATTTACTCGTTACTGCCAAGAAGTAACCTCAAAGAGGAATACAAGTTTTGCACCTATATTAAACAAACCTTTCAAGAAAAATAACAATAAAAACAAAAAGATAAATTCCATACAGGATAATGAAAAAATTCCAGTTTGTTTTTTAAATATGTCTGTTGACAGTCTAGATGTACATAATGTGAAATACAACAATTTGAGAATTACTGATGGAAGCAGTGAATTATTGAATGTAGTTGGTAATCAACCATTATTTGTATATAAGAAAACTAACAGCTTTAAAACATTTATGCAAAAAGGTAATACCAAAGTTATCCCTGCTATTACTAACAAAGCAAAATGAATATACAAGTGTGGGATAAGTTCATAGATTCATACTAGGCTAACTGCCCTTGCAAGACATTTTAAGCCTAGTCAATTATCCCCTGTGAGATTCAAACCTTGTACCTTGTGTTTGTAAGGCAAACACCTTAACCATTAGGCCACCCTCCCAACCCAAATGTCTGATGTTTGCAGATTTATTTATTTTGGAAGGACCTTTTATTGTTTTAGAAAATTTAATTTTAACAATTGGGTCCTATGGTTGATATACCAAAAACTCTAAAGAAGTTGTTTACATTAGTATATTCTCTGGACGCCAAGTATTTATATATGCATGACAGCTAGAGTTATAAGTAAAAGGATTAAGGAACATATGTACTCTATAAAGAATAAGTATATTAACAACACTCTTTTTAAGTATTCATGTAGTTGTACTAATGTTAAGAACTTCTTTATTTTTTGTACTTGAACAAATATGAGATGACTTAAGAGAGGGTGATTTTAAAAGCACACTTGACACTAATGAAACAAAATGGCAGGTTAAACTTAGGCCAGATTGTTTCCCAGGGTTAAATGAAACTGTGAATATCAAATGTTTCTTAATGGACAGAAGTTTGAAAGTTTGCAAATAAAGTCAAGATTCAGGTCGTTTTATGTACATTGTGTGTAAATAATTTTAATTGGTTAATTAGTTGAATGTATTAAATATTTAATTGGTTCTTCTGATTGCAATATATATTCCTTGTTGTCTATTGAAGAATTGTGTTCTGAAAAAGTTTTGGATGAAAACGGAGAATTAAATATGTGTATGCTAACTACATTCTACTGTCTCCTGGAGCTATTTTGGTGGTTTATTTTTTATTTTCATTTATATTATTCTTCTGTTTTTTTTCTTAAGCCCATCACATCAGGTAGACTACTCTATATTGCTACTTTGTAGGCTTCACATCAGCCTCTTGCTCCTAAGTTATCATCATCCCATTCATGTTAAAAATATCTGTAATTATCTCTTTTAATTTTTCCTGATCATCAGGATGTCTCCAACTATAGTGGGGACATCTCCACCCCTTTATATTCTGACATTTCCCTGTTGAATTTACTATAAGTGAGATTAGGTCATGGTCTGACAGGGATATGGTATGTATGCCAGGACTACAACATCTGTCGTGAAGACCCTCTGGGATAAAACAGTAAACAATTCTGTTGCCTTGAGTTGTTAGGATCCTCAAAAAAGACAGGGTGTTGGCTTTTTAGATTTTGCTCATGCTAGAAATCTATCTAGCCAGGCTGCTCCAAACAATTCCTGAGGAAAACTTGACACTTCCTGCGTGGCTCCCCCTTGTTATATATGCGGTACTTGCCAGTTTGAGTGCCACAATAAACTCCCCTCTCAGGATGCAAGAGTCTGTATCCTCAATCATACACAACCAAATAATAAAATATTCTTTATAGAAGGTTAGGTCACCCATGTTAGGTGTATATACTGTACTATATGTTGGAGCTCTCCATTAAGACTATCTGCTTTATTTGCATCTGCTTGTACCACTCTTCAATACTTTAATTGGGATGACTGTGAAGATGTATCTAAATAAAATTGCTACTCCTTTCTTTCCCCCTTCCAGCTTGTGGTCAGTGAAAACATATTTGTAATCTTATGAGTATAGTTTAGAAGATTTCCTAACTTTTAATTTGGCCTATTGCAAATATATCACATGTCCTTTGTCTCTCCTTAGTCTTTTCATAATTCTGGCTTTTCTTATTGGGTGTGGAAATTCACAAGATTCCATGAACTACATTTTATATTTTCTCATGGAGCTGGAAAGATATTACCCACTGATCCTAAAATCATTAATGTCAGTTGTTGCTAGCTGAGACTCCACCCCAAATCACAACCAGAGGCATCCCGACGGCTGGGGATAAGAATATCCAATACATGCAGAGAATACCTGCACACAGAACTGATGACTTTGTTGAGCTGTTTAAAGCCACTTAAGCATTTTGAGATTTGCAGAAAATCTTAAGACATATTAAAAAGATTTTTATTATTGCACATGGCATTGTCTTACTCATTTTCTTTATTTCAAATATTGTCTTTATAGAATCATTTTGCTACATTTGGTTCACAATTGCACAGCTAACCATTTTCTATAAATATTAAGTCTTGAATACATTCATCCATAAATATATTTTGCATGTATTTTGCATACATTTTTTGAATGTGCACAATGCATGTTTAATACTGGCATTTGTATTCAGCAGTGTATTTTTTCTTTATAAAAATGCACCTTATGTGTACCAGACATAAGAGTCTGATGTGTAAAAACTATGGTGTGTGTGTGTGTGTGTGTGTGTGTGTGTGTGTGTGTGTGTGTGTGTGTGTGTGTGTGTGTGTGTGTCTGTGTGTGCGAATTCAATTGCATTCAGACCTTTATGCCTGTAATATTGGTTTATGTTTGGAACAGCGCACTTATATATTACCCTAATGCATACAACATTCCATTTCAGAAAGATTTAAATCAAATCATTGTGAACATAGTCTGCGGTATTATGCAAGCATAGTAGTAACAGCCTGAAGTTAATCAGATTATGCCCTCATAATTATTTTCTTCCTCTTTCAAATTTGTCACAAGACAACTGAATGTTTGTCACAGCTCTCAATACAAAACCTAAAAGGAATTTATATGGGATGAAAAATTCATGAACTTCACATCGTATTAAGAGCTTCTCAAATGCAAGAAATGTTAGAAACAATAGACTTTGCTGTCAGTTCATTACCTTGACAGATAATATATTACAGGTTCCTTTCCACCTTATCAGAAGTGTCCCTTTTGTGCCTTCTGTGCTGTCATAAGAAACCCAGCATTAAGAAGTTTGCATATTGAAGCTGTGTGCATATGCATATTGAATCTGAGTGAGCATATGTACACACTCGCGCTTCATAAAATTGGCAATTTGTTCAATTTCTTGTTTAAGAGCCAGGTGAAGAGTTTTAATGAGTTGTGAGGCTATAATAAGGACATACAATATATATGACGCAGAATTTGAAATTACTTCCAAGTTACATGATATATCAGATTCACAGACCATTATGAGCTGGAGACGGACTGTACAGATCCCACTGACTACTACAGATTATGGATGATTTTCAGGTAATTTTAGTAAGTGACCAGGAACAGTATATTTTTGATTAAAGCACACCTTGGTCACTAAGATACAGTTGTCATGTACTGACTTCATGCATTTTAACTTTTCTTGATTGATGTTTATCTTGTTTGCCCATGCATTACATCCATACCCTGAATAATAAAATCACATCTTTAATAGTATCAGTGTTTGTAGCCTCCAGCATTAGTGCTTTGTGGTAGTACAGCATCATCAATGATTATTTATGATATCATCTAGATTTATAAAGCACCATTGTCTCTAAATGATATATATAAACATGACATTTTGTATCATACTTAAAGTAAATAAGCTACCATTTTCTCTATGCAAACATGATTTACCAAAAGCAAAATTTTACTGATATCAATTACTCAACAAGATATGCAGCAGGTAAGGGTGATAAAGGATAGTGAGGGAAACGTACTCACAAGTGAGGAGAGTGTGTTGAGTAGATGGAAAGAGTACTTTGAAGGGCTGATGAATGAAGAGAATGAGAGAGAAAGAATGTTGGATGATGTGGGGATAGTGAATCAGGAAGTGAAACAGATTAGCAAGGAGGAAGTAAGGTCAGCTATGAAGAGGATGATGAATGGAAAGGCTGTTGGCCCAGATGACATACCAGTGGAAGCATGGAGGTGCTTAGGTGAAATGGCAGTGGAATTTTTAACCAGATTGTTTAATGAAATTTTGGAAAGTCAGAGAATGCCTGAGGAGTGGAGAAAAAGTGTTGTGGTACCTATCTTTAAGAATAAGGGTGATGTGCAGAGCTGCAGTAACTAAAGAGGGATAAAATTGATCAGTCACAACTTGAAGTTATGGGAAAGAGTAGTGGAAGCTAGGTTAAGAAGGGAGGTGATGATTAGTGATCAGCAGTATGGTTTCATGTCAGGAAAGAGCACTACAGATGCAATATTTGCTCTGAGAGTGCTGTTGGAGAAATACAGAGAAGGTCAGAAGGAATTGCATTGTGTCTTTGTGGACTTAGAGAAAGCATATGACAGGGTGCCTAGAGAGGAGTTGTGGTATTGTATGAGGAAGTCGGAAGTGGCAGAGAAGTATGTAAGAGTGGTACAGGATATGTACGAGGGTAGTGTGACATTGGTGAGGACTGCGGTGGGAGTGACAGATACATTTAAGGTGGAGGTGGGATTGCATCAAGGATCAGCTCTGAGCCCTTTCTTATTTGCAGTAGTGATGGACAGGTTGACAGATGAGATCAGACAGGAGGCCCCATGGACTATGATGTTTGCAGATGACATTGTGATATGTAGTGAGAGTAGGGACCAGGTTAAGGAGACCCTGGAGAGATGGAGATATGCTTTAGAGAGGAGAGGAATGAAGGTCAGCAGGGCTAAAACAGAATATATGTGTGTAAATGTGAGGGAGGGTAGAGGAATGGTGAGGATGCAGGGAGTAGAGTTGGTAAAGGTGGATGAGTTTAAGTACTTGGGATCAACAGTTCAAAGTAATGGTGAGTGTGGAAGAGAGGTGAAGAAGAGAGTACAGGCAGGGTGGAATGGGTGGAGAAGAGTGTCAGGAGTGATTTGTGACAGACGGGTACCGGTAAGAGTGAAAGGGAAGGTCTACAAGAGGGTAGTGAGACTAGCTATGTTATATGGGTTGGAGACGGTGGCATTGACGAAAAGGCAGGAGTCAGGGCTGGATGTGGCAGAGTTAAAGATGTTAAGATTTGCACTGGGTGTGATTAGGATGGACAGGATTAGGAATCAGTATATTAGAGGGTCAGCTCAGGTTGGACAGTTTGGAGACAAAGCAAGAGAGGTGAGATTGCATTGGTTTGGACATGTGCTGAGGAGGGTTGCTGGGTATATTGGGAAAAGGATGCTAAGGATGGAGCTGCCAGGTAAGCGGAAAAGAGGAAGGCCTAAAATAAGGTTCATGGATGTGGTGAGAGAGGACATGCAGGCAGTTGGTGTGAAAGAGCATGATGCAGAGGACAGGAAGAAATGGAAACAGAAGATCTGCTGTGGCGACCCCTAACGGGAACAGCCAAAAGAAGATGATAATGAATTACTCAACTCCTCCAACTCACGATACCAAGGTTAATATGCAGCAGGTGAAAATTTTGCTTTTACAATAAAATAACATTTCCTTAAGATCCATCTATTATACTAATCCCAGTTTTATCCTATAAAGTAAATGCAGCGCTTCTTTGCATGAAGGAATTAAATAATGGTGCTAATGGGGGTGAGAATGGGGAAACTTTTCTTGCAGGAAATTCTTCATGCATCTCACAGCCCTGATGGCTTCCTCTGGACAAAATGTTATAATGCAGTCATTACTGCATATTGTCATAGCATAGCTACTGATAGCAACAGAACATCTGACTGTGGCACATATTCATTAACATTTGGTATTAAGATTGGTTGTAGGAAGTCCCAAGTATTACTTGCCATGCCATCTGACAAAATTTAAAATAAAATGTCATAAAGCATATTTCATTTACAGCGTTACATTTCTGAGAAGTAGAGAGAAAACAAAGTGATCTAAAGTAAAGGTGAACATCACATTATAGAAAATATTTATTATCATAACTACAGGATTTTCTTGGAGCATTATGCTAAACAAGCCATTTAAAGATACTTTTGCTTCTCATTTTTTTTTAATTATTATAAATTTATTAAACAAATACAAATCAATATCAATCAGACCCAATGCTACAAGAAAACAATATCCAATTTCCAACTGTGAAACTGATAACAGTCCTCATACATAGTGTTGTTGTATGCTATCACATTATTTCAAACCAATGAAGGGGGACAGAAAATAGTCAAAAATGAAAAAAATGGAAATGGAGTACTCCTTTAAACCAAAGCATAGCATTAAGGATACTCTAACAATGCATATCATTATGCTACCACAATAATAGTTTCATAGTTTCATAGTTTAGTACTAGGCTATCTGCCCTGGGGCATTTGTAAGCCTAGCCCTAGTGATGTGGCTTTTGCCACCCCATGTAGTGGTACTAAAGTGTACAGAATAAATTTAGAATACTGTGCCTTTGTCTAGTAGTGACACATTGAAGACCCCCTTACTTATTAAAATTAGCTTACTGTGCCTCTGTCTAGTTGTGACACAGGGATGACCCCCGGGGTAAACCTACGATCTCCCATCCACTCGTCAAGATTTCTCTTGAAGAGAGTCAGTGAGGGGCTCTGCCTAACATGAACTGGGATTCTGTTCCAGAGTGTGGGAAGCCTCTGAGTTATGAATCTGTCCCTCCAGCATGTTCTATTCATATTTGTGCTGAGGTTTAAATCTTTAGCTCTCGTGGTTCTAATGGATTTGGATTTTTTGAGGTGGAGTATGTCCATCAATTCCTGGTTGGACATGGCCTTGTACGTCAGGCACAGACCACCTCTGAGCAGGCGGTATGCTACTGAATAGAGCTGGAGTTTCTTTAGCCTGGCAGCATATGACATATGTTGGAGACCCTTGATCCTCTTGGTGAGGTACTTCTGGGGTCTCTCCAGCTGTTGTAAGTGCCGCATGAGGTACATACCAAATGGGGCATTGTACTCAATCATGGGCCTGATAAGGGAGGAGTATAGGGGTACAATGACCTCCTTTGATCTTGATGTGAACCCCTTCATGATAAGGTGGGCAAGGTAGAAAGTCTTTCTAACCACTTTGGCAACATGGGTGTCAAATGAGAGGTCACTATCGACTTGGATCCCCAGGTCTCTGATTACTTTTTCCCGTACTCAGTGGGTTACTGTCTATGTGATAATTTGTGGGTACTTTGTTTTTCCCAAAGGGGATTACTATATATTTCTTGGCATTCAGTTTAAGGCCATGATTCTGGCACCAGTTGTCCGTTTCGGTGAGGCCTTTCTGTAGGATGTATGTGTCAGCTGGTGTATCGACTATGGCACCTAGTTTGCAGTCATCTGCAAACTTTGTCAGCCACAACCCTCCCATGTTTGCTTTCACATCTGAGAAGTAAATGCCGAACAAGAGGGGTTCCAGGACAGAGCCCTGTGGGACACCACTTGTGACTGGTTTTGAGTCTGACATGGCTCTCGCAATTTTGACTTTATGGGTTCTGTTCTTTAGCCAGTTTGCAACCCATCTTGTGACATATGGATTTACATTTAAGCTGTTTAGCTTGTCTATGATGCCTGAGTGGGGTATTGTGTCAAAGGCTTTAGCCAAGTCCAGGTAGGCTGTATGGACTGCTTTGCCCTCATCAATGGCTCTAGTGACTGTTTCAAAAAAGTCAACCAGGTTCAAAAGGCAGGATCTGCCCTTTACAAAGCCGAACTGGGTGGGATCAATTGTCTGTAGGTCCCCAATGTTGTTGTTTATGATTTCCATAATGATTCTTTCCATAGCTTTGCAGACCAGGCTGGTTAAGCTTATGGGGCGGTAGTTCCCAGGGTCTGTAGCAGAGCCTCCTTTGTGGAGTGGGACCACTGTTGCTGTACGCCAGTGTTCAGATACATATCCTGTAGTAAGGCTAAGGTTAAATAGCATTTTTATATGCGGGTTTAGCTCCTCTTGGAGATCACGTATCACGCAGCCGGGGATACCATCAGGTCCCATTGATGCTGTGTTTTTTGCTTTGCTGAGGGCAGCTCTCACCTGGACATCTGAGATGACAGGGAGGTTACATTCAGCTGGGATAAGTATTTCTTCTTTTGGGGGTGAGGGAGGGGAGAAATTTGCACTGAACCTGTCTGCCAGAATGTTGGCAATACTGTGGGTTTGGTAAATTTTTTGTCGTTGTGTACTTACTCTGAGCATATCTGAGGGTTTCCGCCTAGGTTTCTAACATACCTGAAGAATGCCTTGTGGTTATCTTTAGTGTCCTTGGCGATTTTTCTCTCAAAGTTGGCCTTGGATGTTTTTATGAGAGAACGTAGCTTTCCACTAGTGCTGATCAGAGATGCCTTCCCTTTATGGGATTTTGCTCTGTCTTGCATTAGCTTCCTTCTTTTGTTATACAATTTGTTTATGGCTGGGGTCCACCAGACAGGATGCTTTCCCTTGGTGGAGAGGGTCTTGGTTTTATTTGGGATTGCACGATCCATGCATTCTTGGATATGTCCATAGAAAGCATTTGTGTAGGATTCAGCATTGTGGGATGTGGTTTCCATTGGCCCAGTGGGCTTAAATGATACCATCTCAGTCTTAAGAAGTGTAAAGTCAGCTTTTGAGAAGTTTTTCACCGTAGTCTTTTGTGCTGGGGGTGGAGGTGGAATATGTATATCCAGGGTGATTAGTTTGTGGTCAGATCTCACTAGTGAGGGGAATACTTCCGGTGTGGAGCATTTTGTCCCCATGTTTGTGATGATCAGGTCTAGTATATTATCCCCCCTTGTGGGAGAGGTGAACTGGACAGGACCATCCAAGGGTCAGTCCAGATATATTTTATAATCACTTTCCCCCAGCTTTGTGCTTATTGCTATCACCCTCCTGACCAATCGGTCCATTTATCCAGTCTTGACTGGGAGGGACCAGCATTAAGGCAACCAATAGGAATGCTTCAAGTTTTTGATTTAAGCCCTAGTGTTTCCCTTGGCAGCATACCAGTGGGATGTGCAATGGGCATATACACTGCATCACCTTTCACTTCTTCAAGGGCTTGATGTCAGCAGGATGTTACACCTACTGACAGAAGGCAATGCATAGTGATTTATCTGGCCTTCACCAAGGAATTCCTGTACAATGTGCATGTTCCCTGGGCATATGTAGTCCCTTCCCACAGAGAATGGGCTAGCCCATTACCGTCTGTCTGCACCAGTCACTAACAAAATTCTGATTCCTAAGTTGCAGTAGGGGATCTATTCCTCTGTGTCACTGGCACAGGCCATTTTGGATATGTGAAATAGTTCTTTTCTTCAAGAATTTAGGCCAGCTAAAAACTGACAGTACCAGTAGAATGACCTGCCTAAAGTATCATTGTGGCCTCTATTTACAAAAAAGTTTACATACTTCATTATAATCCAACTCTAAGCAGACACACACAAGTGTCAAGGGGTCCTCCAATTTATTCGAATATGCAACCTTTTGATAACAGATACATGCAACAACTATATCCTGTTACATAAGCTTAAGTCCAAATAATACCAAAAATACTCATCAACAAACCATACCATAGAGTCTTTCAGTGCCTCCTATCCAGTTATATCACGTGCTTGCTTCCTAACTTCTAGCCAGATTTTCCATGAAAGACTGCACTTCCAGAATTTATGTAATCAATCTGCCCACAGTGCAGAACAAGCAGTGCAAGATCATTCTTAAATCTATCCTACCTCTAGACCCTTATATGGAGACCAATAACCTCCATGTATAAATGTCAGTTGTTGCATGCGGTGTGGCTTTTAGGCACCCACATTTTTCACATATAATACAGCCTCAGAATTAATTAAGGAGATTGGTCTGTACTTCCACATTAGTCATCACAGGCTTCGTGCTTATAGCACAGTTCACTTCAATACTATAGAAGACATTATTAGCATCTATATCTATATACCTGCATTAATTCCTTATATATTACTAAAGCCTTAATGGTCACAATACCTTTCTTTGTATATACTGCCCTGTAAACATGTTTCAACTAATGAGATAATACAGCTAATGTTATCTTTCAAGGTATGAGTCAATTCTGTATATTATGTTATATTTGTAAACAAATTCTATTGATCTATTTTTGGGAAATTTAAACAACTTCTATGTATGTAAATTATGAAAACACTTGCTCATCACCCACCTTCTTTGCTAAGTTCCTTAAGCAATTAATTTTCTTATTTATCCAATAAGGGTACCACATTAAATCCTCTCTTGAATTTTGCTCTGGATGCCCCCAGATGGTTACCGATAACCCTACAATATCCCTCTCCTTGAAAAATGCATTAAAGCTAGATGTAAGCATAAAAATATGTCAATGTAGTGATGTTTATTTCAAACAGAGATGTACTGCAAAGCAGCCTTAGTTCAAAAGTGAACCATAGAATTAGAGCTGTTCAAAGACTGAAAAAAATGCAACTGAAATTAGAATATTACTTGTATGAATTTTTTAATTTTTTTATTAATTAATAATGGACTTGTTTTGTTATGATTAAGCCTTAAGTTTGAGATTTTTTTAAACTTACTCATAGAACTAATTATATGTTCTAATTCATTTTCTATATTTCCTATTATTAGTAAAATATCAGCAAAGAGTTGAATCTTTAGTTCAAAATCTTTTTTTAATTTTGGTACCATTAATGTTCTTATTAGATCTAATACTATTAGCAAAGGGCTGTCTAGTTAATGCAAGGGCAACCTAGTTTTACGCATTTTTGTAATTTAAAAGAATTTGAAAGAAAAGAATATATTTTAACATACACGTAAAAGTTATTGTACAACTTAGAAATTTATGCAACTAGCTCAGGTGAGAAATTATACACTTTAACTGTTTTAAACAGTAAAACCAATTAGAATCAAAAGCCTTATCTAAATCGAGACTAATTATAGAAAGTTATTTTTTATTTTTATTTGCATAGTCTATTAATATATGTATTCTTATTATATTATCCCATACTTGTCTATTTAAAATAAACCCAGTTTGATCATTGTTAATTCATTTAGGAATAAGTAGATTAATTCTGTTATCTAAAATTGACATGAACATCTTATAGTCTACATTTAAAAGTGAAATGGGTATGTATGATGAACACATTGTAGGATCCTTGTCTTGTTTTAACATAGGTGATATAAAGGAATATTTCCATGATGGGGAGAATTCAGCAGTTGTTTTTTATTATTATTATTTATTTATTTCACGATAAACCTTTTCTAATATTTTAATTGCATCATCTGGTAGCATTTTATATGGTTCTGGTATAAGACAATCTAAGTCGATACCTTATTATTTTTTAACTTTTTTATTTGATCTTTTGTTTCTGTTATAGTGGATAGTCTGTCATTTTTTCACTTGTTAATTTATTATTTATATTTCCCTTAGAAAAGGTTCAACTGTATCATCATTATCCAGGTTATTTGTATTATTATTTATATTTTCTTTAAATATTTTAAAGCCCTAAAGAATACCTTTAATGTCTATTCTACTTTCTTTTTTATTATTTATATGTGTTATAATTTCTTTGATATGAATTAGATTATTCATTTTCATGATCTAAGAGCAAGTTTATGCAAGCTTAAAGGGTTTACTGAATATGCCTGAAATTTAAGTTTTTTCAGGTTTATTGAAACTTTATGATTTAGAATTTCAACATATTTTGTATTTAGGTTTTTAAGCTCAGACTGACTAATAATGTTGTTTGGTTTTAGATTTAACTATAGTTTGTCTATGTAGGCCTGCAATATATTCAATTCTTTGTCCCATTCTCTTGTTTAACTAACATGCCAGCTTGTAACTCTTACATTTAAGTATGCCTTTAATGAATCCCACAGGACAATGTCAATTACTTCACCATTCATGTTTATTTCTAGGAAATTTCTGATCTCTTTAACATAACAATCCTTGAATCCTATTATTTTAATACTGTATGCTGGTAATCTCCTGTGATGTATTAAATGGTGAGTTTTAAAATAATACTAGAGATTATAGCATTATGGCCTGATAATGGACATGAAACTATCGACACTTCTCTGATATGTGATAACAGATTGCTTGAGACAAAAATCGTATCAATATTTGTATGTGCTCCATATCTATATGAATAATGGGTAAATTTAAGTTAGTTTGTTTTCCTTAGCTTATATATGTCCTTTAAATTCATTAGATTTACAAAATCCATTAAGTGTTTGGCTGAAAATGTGATTCTCAGCTTTCTATTTACAATGGAAATGTTGCCTGATACAATAAAATTAAAATCACCAGCTATTATGACTTCACCTTTCTTGTAATAGGCTATAGTGTCTAGGCAAATTTTTGCATCTATAGCTCCAACCCCTTGAATCCAGTAAGAGTTCACCAATGTATATAGTTTTTTGTTCCACTCAGTTATAAAAACGTTTAACATACCATTTTTAGCAACATAGGTATCTTTTACTTTAGGCATTACTGGTATGTTCTTCCATAAGATGAGGGTGCCAGAACCTGCTAAAACCAAATAATTCTTTAATGAAACTGTATTGACATTTTTATTAAGTAAATATGTTTCTTGTAGAAATACTATTTGAGTTTTTCTGTAATTTCAAGTGAAAAGACTCCCCTATTTATTGGATTATTTAATCCATTAATATTAATAGATATTCATTTAAAATCAGATATTTATATAAGAGAGAAGAAAAAACAATACAAGTATAATGAAATTACATCTATGTACAGAACTTTTTATATACTTTATAAATAATAATATGAAATCTTTAGCTATATACAAACTTTTGAGACAAATAAAAAAATACCTAATGATAAAACACTAACAATTTTGCCATGGAATAATGTATCCCTAGTTTGTTGAAAAAGACAAACAAACTACCTCTCCAACTTTCTATTAGACTAACAATGCTTAGTTCATGCTTTTGATTCATATTAATGTGTGTAGTATGGCATCTTAAAAAGCCAGTCAGTGAGGTATTATGAATAAGAAAAGTTAAACAGGTGTTCAGAATCTTTATTTTAAGTTGACCAACTTAATAACTCTACACTCATCTTTCCCTGTATCTCACATTATCTCCCTGGTCTACTGTAAGGAGTAAATCAGTTGTTATTTTCATACTTATCAATTTATAGGTCAGGTGATTTTTTTTCTATTTTATTTATTATGTGTAAAGTCGTTCATAGGATAATATTATAAATTAGAACCAGGCTAACTCTCCTTGTTGGTCATTCTAAGCCCAGCCAATTACCCCAAGTGAGAATCAAACCCTGCACCTTGTGACTATCAGGTGAACACTTCAACCATTATGCCAACCTCCCACTCTTGTAGACATATTTATAATTTTTAACTATATACATATTTACTTATTTGAATCTCTTTCTATTTCTGTTTGTATACTATGCCTTCTATTAGTGCTATATTCCTAGGTTTTATATTTTAGATATAATCCTAGTGTAAAGTGTCATATAATAGAACATTTATATTTACCCTTATGTATTTGATACTCTTTAATCTAGTACTACTGTTAGAATCAGACCTATTTTTCCTTAAATGTTATATCTAATAACATCTGAACAAACATCTGAAAAATCTTCCCCTTTAAGATTCAAACTTTCCATAATAAATTGTTCTGAGATATTAAGTTTTGTTATCATTAAAAAGAGGCAATAGCAGAGCAACACAATCCTAATTTGTTATCAGAAGTGCCATTCTATCGGCTAGTATATAAACTATTCTTTTGGTATACTGCAAGCATTCAGAACTATTTAATAACTGAAAGAAGTTTAGAATGCAACTTGTCTTTTGTTTATTATCTAACTTGTACTCATTGATATCTTAGCATATGATTCAAAATATTATAATTATTTACTTTAGACAGGAGGAAGTAACCTAGACATTCTTAGAATTTTAGAACTACTGCAGCATCACAAAAGTGTTCATGATGCTAATTTTTTAGTTCTGCTTCAAGCTGGTCCTCATGATAAGGATGTGCAAATCCATCTTGCAAATCTATAATTTATCAGCTACAATTCACACAAAAACATTCAAGAGTGAATCCAAGCCACCTCTCCTTTACACATCAATCCCCCAATCCCTTCCAAACCACTAAAAAAAAAAAATAAATAAATAAATAAAAGTATGTTAACCACTAAAAAGCAATTGAATTTAAAGAAACAGTATTTATTATTTATTTATTTATTTTACATTTGTTTACTGGGATGGTCTGACTGGGACAGTGCCCATTTTCAGCAGAGACTTGGGGAGAAAAGCTCCAGCCTAAGCTTACATACAAAATCGTCACATCAAGTAATAGAAATTATAGACAAAAAATGAATGTTAACACATTTACAGGATAAAAATGTAAAAACAAAAATATATACATAGTATCAAATAGAACAAGACATTAAAAATGTGAATATAGACAAATATATGGTTGAATTTATATATATGGAGGAACATAGCATTAGTTAGGAAATTAAGTAGTGAGAATCACTTAGGCTGTAGTTAGTAATACTTACATGGTAAGAGTTGCAGCTAGGAATGTAACTACTTATAGAGAAGTAGAATGATTCAATAAGCACTATTTCCATGAGATGTTTAATATAAAGCAGGCTGTCATTTTTTTAAAGGAGATATGGCATATACATTTGCAATAAAAGAATGACAGTTATGTGTGATCCAGGTTTAACTTGTATAAATGCAAATGTTACCTTACTTATTTGATAACATTCCAATAATAACTTTTATATATGTAAGAAACTATATTTTTGTACTTTATTTATAGCATAGTATAACTTTCCTGTGTGCTATTGCATGTCAAGTTTACTATCAAGAGGAAGCATTCAGAACTATGCAATAAATGTAACAACTAACAATAGTTTAGAATGCAATTCACTGTCCTTTGCTTATTATCTAACTTGTATTCTTTGACATCTTAGCATATGATTCAAAATATTATGATTATTTACTTTTAGACAGGAAGCAGTAACCTGGACAGCTTTTAGAATTGTAAGACTCCCGCAGCATTACAAAAGTGCTCATTACTCTAAGTTGTTTCAAACTGGTTTCCATGATAAGGGCCTGAAAATGAACAATCCATCAGTTTCAATTCACATAAAAATGCCCACAAGTGAATCCAAGCCACCTCCACACCACAAATCAATCCCTCAAACCCCTCCAAACCACCAAAAAAAAACATCTCAAAGTATCCCAACCACCACAAAGCTATTGCACTCAAAGAAATAACATTTAATAGTTCAGCAAGCACTATTTATATCAGGTGTTTAATAAAAAGCAGACTGGTATTTATTAAAGGAGACATAGCATATAAACTTGCATTAAAATAACGACAGTTATGTGTGATCCATGTTTAACTTGTATAAATATGAATGTACTTTAATTATTTCATAACATTCCAATAGTAACTGTTATATATGTAAGGAGCTATATTTTTATGCTTTGTTTATAACATAGTATAACTTTCCTGGGTGGTATTGCATTTCAAGTATACTACCAATAGCAAGCATTCAGAACTATGTAATAAGTGATAGTAGTTTAGAATGCAATTCACTGTCTTTTCTTATTATCTAACTTGTATTCTATGACATCTTAGCATATTATTCAAAATATTATGACTATTTACTTTTAGACAAGAAAAAGTAACCTGGACAGTTCTTAGAATTTTAAAACTTTCTCAGCATCACAAAAGTGCTTGTGACTCTAAGTTTTTTCAAGATGTTTTTCATGATAAGGGCTTGAAAATTAACAATCCATCAGTTTGAATTCACAAAAAATGCCCACAAGTGAATCTAGGCCACCTCCACACCACACATCAATCCCTCAAACCCCTCCAAACCACCCAAAAAAACAAACAAAAAAAAAAATCTCATCCCATCCACCACAAAGCCATTGCACTCAAAGAAATAACATTTAATGATTCAGCAAGCACTATTTGTATGAGATGTTTAATATAAAGCAGACTGTCATTTTTTTAAGGAGACATAGCATATAAACTTGCATTAAAAAATGACAGTTATGTGTGATCCAGGTTTAACTTGTAAAATGTGTTACTCTAATTATTTGATATCATTCCAATGGTAACTTTTATATATGTAAAAATATATATTTTTTTATACTTTTTTATAATATAGCATGTCCTTCCTGGGTGTTATTGCATGTGAAGTATACCATCAGTAGCACACTATTGGACCATCTTCCACTAGTGGACCATTTTAAGAACCTAGAATATAACTTATCATGCCACTTTAGAGTCATTTGTTGCATCTTGTATTATATTGAATAGTACATTACTCAACTATGCCAAGATGTCAGAAAGTGTGCCACTTAACATAAGTTTCATCATAATAATGATTAACTTTAAATAAAATGAATAGTTGAACCTTTTAAACTCTAAGTGAAAATAACTGGCTTTAACTTGATATATAGTTAAAGAATCAAATTAAACATTTTAGAAAGGAAACTATTAACCATTCAAAGTAGGGAAAGAAAGAAAGAAAGAAAGAAAGAAATAAAGAAAGAAAGAAAGATAGAAAGAAAGAAAGAAGAAATTTACCTTGTAAAAAGTAATGTGTGGCACCTGTTCATACGTATTCAAGCACTTATTTAAATTAATAAGAATTCATAACCATTAAATACATTGATTTTCATTTGTCCTGCAGTTTTTTTACTGTTTTTATCTTTTATTAACCATCTCTTGTTGCATCTCTCTTCAAGGAAGTTGATAGATTCCAGTTCATTTCTTCTGTTTTTTTTTTTTTTTTTTTTTGTGGTTAGTGTTTAAGTGCACTTTTACAAAACCGACTTCTGGGGTTTGCATTATTTACATTAGGGTGGGTTGAAGTTTAGTAACCCACATTCTTGACACATAATTCAGCCACAGAATTAATTAAGGAGATTGATCTGTACTTCCATACCAGGGAGGGCTCCTTGCTAGGTTTAAGCAGTACTATTTATTTTACATTTTTTACCAGGAAAGTCCAACTTGGAATGAATCTAATTTTCAGGGAAGGCCCAGGGAGAAACGCTCCAGATACATGTCTTTGTACCGTGGGAGGAAACAGGAGTACCCAGAGAAAACCCACATGAACACAGGGAGGACATGCAGACTCCATAATGAAGGAACTCCAGCCTAGAATCAAACTGGGCAACCTCTTGCTGTGAGGCGACAAAGCTACCACTGCACCACTGCACTGTCCACTATTATATAGGGTACTTTCAAACATAAAAGTGAAGTACTAGACCCATGCATTTTGTTAAAGAGTTTGTGAAAGAGAACTTGAAAGCTATGCTGCAGTTCATTACATACTTCCAATGACAGGGCATCAGGCCTGGAGACTGTCTTATATAGAAAATATTTTACTGCACAGATTATTGCTGACATTTGCAATGGTAGGCTTAGTTGAGTCATATCGTGAGATTTCAGTGATGAAGGTGCAAAGAATCCAAAAAGGAGAGCTCATCCTTGACATGTGACATAGCTGGCCATTCTTTTCATATCAGAAAGAGTCATAAAACTCCTGAAGGCTGGAGTAAATATCTTGGGGCTCATGTTATGGATTGTTCTTCATCTCTGTTGTGATGAATTATCCACTTTTTTGGACAGTTCCTCAGCTAGAAATTTACCCAGTTTATTCCTCATACCCCAGACTTGCAGTGCAGACATTGTTAGATAAAATGATGCTTTATTTTAATGCATCTGCAAGATCCAGTCTCTATGGTTAGTATTCCCTAAGAAACTAATGATCTTTAAACTTCTGACCTTGACATTTGCCCACTAGCTACTGCAGCTCCCCTTTAGCACCTTCTCTATATTCCCTTGTGTGTTCAAAAAGCATGTACCACCTGCTTACACTGTGTTGTCAGATTTGATGAAAACCACCATCTACAGTATTTAGCTGTGCAAACTGTGTAATTCTCTCTTCAGAAATGCTGTGGAGGTAGGACTTCTAAGATCAACTGTGATCCATCCTATTACTTTGCTTTCTTCCTGCTAGATGTGAAGGTTGAAAAATAACACAAACTAGTCCAGCACCAAGGGAATTTCCAGAATATATTACTCTTTATTGTGCAACCCAAAAGAACAAGCAAACCAGTTTCAGCAGTAGTTAAACCTTCCTCAGTGAAAAATAAACAAGTACTGCCTCATGATCTGAAACTGGGCATGGCTTTACTTCTATACAAGAGGTAACAGTTTGCAGAATATCAGCATAGCAGAAGCTTATAATTAATGTATCTTTTACTGTCTCCATTTGGAGTTATACAGGTAAATATCTGATGATTTTTTTGTGGATCACATAAACTAAATATTCTGAATGTTTATTCACAATTTTTTGTTCTCTCAAGTGTTTTTCACTCATTGTGTCTGATCTACTCACTGTGGAATTCCAGATTAAAGATACACTCTAGCAAAATATGTACTTGTTCTCTGTTAAAATCTTGAAACTTATTGAAAGTAAAAAAAGACTGAGTCATTGAAATTAAGGCTGTAGGTACATACAAGGACTAATATTCCTGTGTGAATGTTAATTTTTAACAAAATCTATTGACATATCTTATCTTTTATTTCCTATCTAGAACTTTCCATCCCTGACTTCCATTCATAAGCATTGCAACACCCCACTCAAAATATTGCACCAATATACACTTGCTGGTTCAACCATAAAATAACTACTACATCACTTATGATCCTAGCAAAGGTTTTATTTCTGCAATGATATATCAGCAGAGCTGCTCTTGAATCAGCAATTTCTGAAGAATAGAGGCCTTTAAACTTCCCAAAGGTCAGTCAGGAGGATGTCCTCCTTAAGTCTGTCAAAGAATATTGAAAATACAGTTAAAATTACATTTTAACCCCCAAATTAACAGGAAAAAAGAATTTTGAAGGTAAAGAGCTCCTGAGTTATTTTGCAGCCATGCTGCTGGCATGCTGACCTCATCTGTTGTTTCTTTTTCATAATACTGCATCACAGTTTTAGTCTAAGGTTATTTTTATTAATGATACATGCACATCTGGACATAGCATTTTCTATAATGACATTACCACTAATAAATGTGTCTGTGTGTGTTTGTGATCGCAGACACCCTTATACACTGAATACTACTGCAAGATTTTAGCATTGTTTATACATTATACTGAACTTTCTATTTCAAAAAGTAGAATTATCTTATTTAGTAATTTGTCCCGCCCCCCATTAAATAACTACACTACACACACCCTGGATGAACTTTACCTCAAGGCAGCGTACCAACTCACCTTGATACCTTCTCCACCGGGGCAGCATACCTACTCACCCACATAAAGAGGCAGTATACCTACTCACCATACACCAAACCAAAACCATAAACCAATACACCTTCTTTAGAGGGGGAAAAGAAGAGGACAATCCTGTCCCTCTTCTCCACCTCAAATTGCCCACCTCTACCATCCCTATATAAAAGAGGAGGGTGGGATGGCCACCAACTCATGCCAAATGTGCCTACTTCCTCTAATCGCAAACCCTTAGTACTGTCAGAAGTCCTACCTACTCCTACCTCACTTCCTTTTACATCTACCTCTCTCCTTAACTCTTTCACCACCATAAACCCACTATCCTAACCAACTGCAATCCTTACCTACCTTTCTACCACTATACCCTCCTCACACCCCTTTACTCCCTTACTCATGGGACCAGAACAACTTAGTTTGTCCCAAACTGCATTTGTCCCGTCCCCCCTTAAATAACTACACTACACACAAAAAGACATTTGACGACCTTTATTAAAATGTATTATACAATGAACTATGTACATAAAAACCAATATTAATTAACTTCTTCAACAACGATGATCTCCAGGCAGTGTCACCACTCACCCTGGACAAACTTTACCTCAAGGCAGTGTACCAACTCACCTTGATACCTTCTCCACCAGGGCAGTGTACCTACTCACCCACATAAAGAGGTAGTGTACCTACTCACCTCACACCATACCAAAACCATAAACCAATACACATTCTTTAGAGGGGGAACAGAAGAGGACAATCCTGTCCCTCTTCTCCGCCACCAGCCTGATCCCAGGCTGTTCCCCCTCCTAAACCTTAGCCACTATCATATCCTCTAAAAAGAGTTTCAGATGCAAATTAAAAATATCCAGACCCACATCATTAAGGTGTACTCCATCCATCCAATACCAAAACTCCTCTCCATCCCCAAAAATCTCTATGGTCAATAGTATGAATCCCCAAAATCCTTAATCGCCTAGCCAACCTTTGATTCACACACCTTCTAACCCTTTCAATCTCCTTATGACTATATGCAGCCCTCCAACACAAACACGGAACCAACTCTGACCACACAATTTCCTAACCCAGGTACAATGCCTGTAATCTCATCAAATCTCCCAACATAATGTCCACCAATTGTTTTTTTAGGAACAATGCCCAAGTCATTACCCCCTAAATGAATAACCAATATACATGGACAACCCACCTTCAGTTTAGCCTTCTCAAATTCCTGTAACAACTCATCCCACCTAAGCCCCCTAACACCATGCCAAGACACTGACCACCCTAAATGTGCTAAACCCAAATTTACCCCATCATCCATAACTAAAGCATGCTTCTCTGCCCAGTGGATGAACAAATGCCCCAAGATGATAATGTGCTTTCCTAAAAGAAAAGAAGAAAAATTAATCATCAGACCACAACTTATCTAATATAAGACAAAAATGCATTTGAAGACCACCTCCCCACCCTTTTAATCAATTCAATAGAACTACCCTCTCTAGTTAAATCTGAAGGCCTACCTATCCTGAATGAACGAGCTGCAAACCTCTCCACCGTAAATCCCATACAACCTAAAACCTTCCTCACCAAATGTATGAATCTACTACTCGACACTACCTTCCCATCCACTGAACAAAAAATTAACTGATCCACACTCCCCTTTCACCACCTCACAAATTCTTTTGCCCACATTACTGGACAAATGCAATGATTCCTGTCCAGTTTAAGCACCACCATACATCCCCTACCCAACTGATCTGTCTTACTCCTCCTTAATGCAATAGTAACCTCGCCCTCCCCTATAATGGCATCCTTCCAATATAATGAGCCTAACAACTCTGAAATACGAAAAACACCAAAATATAACCATGTACATAACGTACCCCACATAAAATAATTCATAGACCCCTTTTTCAACAAACCTAACCCTTTCAACAAAACTTTCAATATAACCCTCATAATTGGCCGTCTAGTATCCTTACTTTCCACCACCATTCTACCCCATCCCCTTAACATACGCCCTAATATCCAAGACTTAGTGAAATCCTGCAACCTCGCTACCTTAGTGAAAATACTAATCGCCGCCAAATCCACCTTAACCGTCTGCAAAGCCCTGCCTAACCCCCAAGCACGAGCTACATAGCGCAGTAGTAATTCCTCTGACCATACCCCTTCTTCCTCTGGCAGCTGCAAAATAAACTGATTAAAATCACAAAGAGCCCTACCACATGCCTTCCTTGTAGAAGGGGCCCAGGAATGCCATACCAACCACCTGGCTACATCGACCCAAGATTCCACACCTCCTCTGGCAGGATTTCTGGCACCTCCTCCACCCATGGAACCAACCCTCGAAACCTGCAAAACTGAAATCGGGACAAACTATCAGCAATCTCATTCCTTACACCAGGCACATGCACTCCTGTAAAAGAAAAATTTATTAGAAGGCTCTGCAAAACCAATTTACGTAATACCAACAATAACAAGACCGACTTAGCTGTCTTCTTTTGCAATACCCTCACTACAGCCATATTGTCTGAGTAAAAAACTACTTGTTTGCCCCTCAATTGTTCCCTCCACTCCACCAAAGCTGCCCATATAGGCATCAATTCCAGAAAGGCCATGTCACACTTCCATACCTCCTCCCAATCCCGAGGCCATTCAGCCGCAAACCACCGACTCCTAAAATAGGCATTCATGCCAGCAGCCCCAGCTGCGTCTGCAAACAACTGAAGTTCCTCCTGCCCCCACCAACCCCAAAGGCGACACCCTGTAAATACTAAAAGGCGGACTATCAAAAGGACCCAATAACTGCCCCGCCCTACTCTCTTTCTCCAGTAAAGCCTCCAAGATGTCCTCTTTACCTTGAACAGATCGTAAATGCTTGCAACCCCCCCCAACCCCACCCCTTCCCACTGTGGACTTAATAGCAAACCCCTTTTGAAAACCCTGTATTATCTCCTCTTTGATGACCAAGCCAGGAACCCAATGAAGCTTATCCCGGAGAATCTCCACCTTAATAGGGAATGGTGCCCCTCCCTCTATTGCCTCTAAAGAACCCGAGTACAAATCCCTGGGACCCATGAAAATTACCCCTCCCCTGGGCTGGCTGAAAGCCTTTCCCACCAAAACCACCTTCACGACCCATCACATTGGAGTTCCAGGACAAATCCTGCCGACCACAGATAGTGGCCGAAAGACCCCCTCCACATCTCGAACAAACATGGGCAAATTTGCACCCCACCCATGAACAGGAGCCACTATTAAATGACCAACACACACCCGCTGTTTCTGGTCCACTAAACCTTCTGTTAAAGCCCATGTTACTATCCATCATTGTAGCCAACCATAGATCTGGGTGACGCACCTCCCAATGAAGTGACTGGTTCACAGCCTTCCATTTGTGGAAACGCTGATCATACCAGAGCCACACATTACCCAGCCTTAACCACTGCACCTCACGAATGGTAAGAAAATAGCCTAACAGTGGCAGAGCCAAGGACCCGTCCTTCTCCAGCTGCACTGCTCTAAAATAAATAAAGCCAACCACCTAATTATCCCATGTCCTAGGGCGAAGCTTACCTACCCTCTGCCTTCCCAATGCTGCTAAGGCCGCTAACAAGTCCTTACTGTTAGCGAACTCTGCTTCCACTAGCCGTTAGACCCCTTCCACATCAATCAGCTCAAACAAATCCATATACTCCCCTTTCCAAATTTTCTCTTTAACCGGACCCGAAATATGAGGAGTCAGAATAACTGCTCCTGTCCCCTGCCCCAAGGACTGGGTAGCCAACCAATCCCCAGGGCGCAGCCCAAAATCAGAGCCTACCTCTGAGCCCAAGCCCAAACTGTCCCCGGAACCCCCCACCCCTGTTGCATCTCTAACCAGGTATCTGGCACCCTGTGCTAGCTGCCTCTGAGCCTCCGCTATCCCTTGTACACCGCCGCCGAGATCCCCAACTGCCAAGTCATCATCCCACCACACCATCCTCAACCCCTAGCTCCCCTGACAATGCTGTTGTAATAAAACCATTAACTGCACCTTCGTCCTGCGATGTGCTGGGAACCGGAGTCTCCACTGCCATCCCCTGCTGCGATGCCTGCTACTTTTTCCCCCTGGCTGGGGTTCTCACCGCTGTGCATCGCCTCTTCCAACCTGGGATCTGCTCAGGTTCCTGCACCCCCTCTGATGTTGTCGCCTCCTGGAACAACTCCTCTGCCTGGGCCACGATTGCTTGCCACCTCTGCCTCAGCTCTGGTAATTTGGCCATCTGAAAAAGAGAAACAAAATATTAGCGCTATTCTATAAGCTCGACTGCCCTAATCCCCCCAAAACCCTGGTATTGCTTTGCCCCACACCTTAACTTATCCCTGTCTGCCCACCTTCACCTTTCACCCCTCCTGTCAGCCACCTTCTACCATTAGTACTCCATCCTACCCTAGCATATCCCCTATCAATATCCCTCCCTCTATGTATTTATGAGAGAAAAAAAAAAAAAAAATATATATATATATATATATATATATATATATATATATATATATATATATATATATATCAAATTAATTAAGTCCCTCTAACTATCTCCCTATCACTCAGCTATCCAATCCCCTCACCATTCACACAAACAAGGCTAAAGACACTTACCTTCCCTCCCAGCACGATCCTCTATCTAAGTAATGGTTGTTCCACTCAGTGCGCATGTGCGAACCGGCACTAGGACCTAACGGGCGAAAGACTGGCAGTAGCAACCCACTACACCACTAGGGAGGATGGAGAAGCCAACTCACCACCACCACCGCCGAAAACTGGGACAGAGGGACACCCGACCAGCCATGACACCAACCTAAAAGACCAGCAGACTGACCGACATCCACGAACCCACCAGGGAGCACAGACTGACAAACTGCCACTATACCACCGATGAAGAAGAATGCCGCAAACACCGGGGAAGCAAAACAGACACACCAGCCCACGAACCCACCAGGAATAGGGTGAACAGGACAACTGTGACGCCATGCTGAAGGGGAACCAGAGAGGCGAATGGACAGCCACGAACCCCCCAGGGAGTCCGAACTGCAAACCGCAACTACCACCAATGAAAATGGAGCTGGGAACACGCTGGCCCCATGAAACCATCAGGGAAAAGCTACTGTGCACCGAGGGACACTCGGACAACCGCGACACCATCCTAAAGGGGAACCGGGTAGCAGTAGGACCCATGAACTCCCCCCAGGGAGAGCGAACTTCAAATGCCACCACTACCACCAACGGAATGGAGCCGGGAACATGCTGGACCACCGGGGAGCTGATCTGCCACTATACCCCAATAAAAACCGCCACCCACGACCACCGGGAGAACATCTACCCTGGGAATGAACACAACCGGCCCACAAACCTACCAGGTAGCATGAGTGGATGCTCTTCTGCTACCCCCCAACCTAACCGTGACTGGATTACACCGATGGACCCCCCCTTACCTACCTCGACCACCAAGGGAGCATCTTACCGTTTTTTTTTTTTTTTTAACTGTACCCCGACCGCATGGCACCGACGGCCTGATGGAGCTAAGGACAGACCCAGCCTCCTCCCACAGATGTCCCACGACTGCATGGCCCCACCAACAAGGCCCAACGAATCCCCCAGGAGACCGGCGGACGACAGGAGCAAGGAAAACTTCACCCACCCAGGTAAGCCTAGCACTATTCCCAACCACTTCTAAAGCTACATTATTTTATATATATATATATATATATATATATATATATATATATATATATATATATATTTTTTTTTTATTATCCACTCCCCGAACCATTCACACACACACACACACACACACATGCACACACACAATACTCTATCACCCTTTCCTATCACTAAGCTCAAACTATCTTCCCAGACTCCAACCCCCCCTTCTACCTAATCTCTAGAAACACTAAAGGGGGAACTGACCCAGACCACCTAACCCCTTCTCTCCCCACCATCCAAGGCCTACCTTCATCAACGATACCTACAGGTCATCTGGACGTAAGCTAGTTATCACTCCACCAACCCACGCCAAATGTGCCTCCTTCCTCTAATCCCAAACCCTTAGCATGGTCAGAAGTCCCACCTACTCCTACCTCACTTCCTTTTACACATCCCTTTCTCCTTAACCCTTTCACCACCACAAACCCACTATCCTAACCAACTGCAATCCTTACCTACCTTTCTACCACTATACCCTCCCCACACCCCTTACTCCCTTACTCGTGGGACGGGGACAACTTAGTTTGTCCCAAAATGCATTTATTACAGTGTTACAATGTTACAAGTAAATTCCAGGACAGTTTGGCACTGTAGTCTGTGGTAAGATTGCAGTAGTGGCATTACTGTGAATTCTACTCCAGGATTTCTACCTCAAGATCTGTGCTTCAGTTGTTTTTATAGCTGTATATATCTGCTGAAAGTTGCATTTAAGTGCTTTTCTGTTAACCATGATACAGTTTTTTTCCCATTCTTTGCATCTGCTCTACCACCACCTAGACATTAAGCTAAAAGTTTCTGAAATTCTAGTCATAGGACTAGAGCTCTAGTTTGACATTTTCTCAACCTTCCCACCATTCTCCTGTTGTGGTTAAAAGGCTGTGTCTCTGGCTTCAATCCTTTATGGTGCTATGACTTCCAAATTCCCTCCCTCCCCTCTTTCATTGGTATTTTAAGTTGTGAAACCTATTTAAGTACTTTCCTGCCCATTATTTTCCATACATCCACAATACTAAGTGACAACCCAGCAAACCAGTAGTGTACTTGAGTAAACATACTTTAATACAAACTGTCTCCAGCGCAATAAACAACACTACTAACAAATCTTAGCATGGTCTAGCCTAGTCTAGTGCCAAACCCCACAGACCACCCAAGAAGACCTATGTATAACTCAGTCCGTGGCCTGACATAGCCCATCCAAATACAGATCCAGACACTATGGATATTCAATTTCCAATGTCTCTGAAGGTTGGTAGATATGGGCATCCTGAAACAATGCATGCTCGCAGACAACCACTTAATCCTTAAAGAAACAGACACATTAAGCAAGAGATGCACATACGCAATTTCACTAGAGGCAAAAATCTCATATACAAACAAGGTTGTTAAGAACACACACACTACATACACCACACATAGTGTCTGTCACACACATAGGTGAACCTACGCTGAGGCACTAAAAAGCAGTACTCCTAAACCTCAAAGCATACCTCTCAACTGTCCAAATTTTCACAGAATGTCCAGATTTTTGTCACATATTTTTGATCTGTTCCTCATAAAATTTGTGCCTTTATGTCCAATCATTGAGGATTTAAATCACTAAATAATGAGTTTAATTAGGTTTCACACTTCATATCCTTCAGATAGTGCATACTAAAACAAATCCTAATATTCTAGCATCTAAGTTTATACAATCAATATTTAAAATATGTCCCTATTTCTGGGCCTTTGTCCCGCCATTATTTTAGACTTTGTCCAGATTTATTGTGTTAAGAAGTTGAAAGACATGCATCAAAGACCCCCTAAACCTATAAACAGCAATGCTTATCCTCAGCAATCTCTAAAGCACATACCAAAAGCAACATCAAAGACTACTCATATCCATATACCCATTGGAGACCCATGAGCAAAAGCCATAAGTCAAGCCAGCACACTGCCCAAGATTTGTGTCATAGGGTACTCCATTGTACAACACATGGATACCACACTCACCAGACTGACAAAGGAGAAGATAACAGCTAGTTGCTTTCTGGAGTTAGGATCTGCCAAGTTAAGCATGCACTTAAGTCACTACAGCATATGTACCAGTATGATTTGATCATAGTTCATTGTGGGCTATAATGACCTGAAACATACTTCACTGGATTATATGAAGATAGACATTGTTGATCTTTCTGAATATGTGTCACAGATAGTTAAGAGGGTTTACCACCATAAGGTCGCAAATACAATATGCGACTGGTCAAATATCCAACTCAAAACATCATAAGCTGCACTTTTGACTGCTTAAAACAATGAAAGTGCTACACTACAAATTCCACAATCTGCAAATGTCGAATGTTTGAAACACCCGACATTTCTGGATGTTTCATACACAGTCATCTATGGGGGCAAGCCCCTGTGCACCCCCACACCTCCTGCTAATTTACTATACCAACTCTGAGATTGCACTACAGTGAGGGAAGGGGTACATGTCCTGATCCCTACTGTATTGTGATCTGCAATCGGACTGCCGAATTCATATGAGAAAATGCACAATGGCATTCACACATTTGAATTCACACTTCTGTTTTTCCACATTTACAAATCTTGCTATTGTACTTTTACACATCAGAGCATCACACAATGACATCATGACCTTATGAAGGTAAATCAATATGAGCCTTGCATTGATCAGCATTCTACTTTCACCAAGGATGATGCCACAGTACGAACAAAAGATGATTGGCTTCGCTAATTAGCTTAGCTTCTGATGCCTTTCAGGGGGGGATTCAATATTTATCAGCATGAGAGGATATGGTTAGTAAACCACATTGCTTTGCCAATGATGGTCTCCAACAGTTTCCCCCTGGCTTCCAAATATTGGCTAAAACTTTATCCACCCACTTAGAGCCTTTATTAGACAATGCCAAATTGACAAACATTATGACACAGCAAATAAAACTCAAAGAAACCTAACGCTGTTACTGCTGAATTCTATGTGCCTAAACAAGAAACTCCATACCCTACAAGCTCTTTTCATTCTAGATAATATAGGCATTGGTGTCATTACTGAGACATAGCTTAATCCACGGAAAGTACTCTGGTAATGCAAGGCAGTGCAAGGCTTCAGTCTTAGACTATCAGCTGCACAAACAAGGACAAAAGACGGAGAAGCCTCAGTCTATATTAGGAACAATCATAGATCTACTTTGGTTAAATGGAATGATGCCCTGGAATTTATCCACATGTAAATCACCATAGATGAAGTCCCATACCATATCCTAGCAAGCAATAGGTCACCCTCTATGTCCCTAGAATCCCATAGCTCATACTTAGACCTACCATTAAGCCAAAACCATATTCATGGGAGACTTTAACTACCCCTCTAAAGACTGAGAAACATATATTGCCTCATACCTGCAGGCACAACAATTCCTGGACTTTATTAACACAAATACCCTTGACAGGATAGTGCACACACATCCACCAGAGGTTCAAACATATTGGACCTGCTACTCACCAATATGGGAGAGTGCTGCAAGCCCCCCGCCCCACCATGTCACATTCTCACTTCCTCACTAGTAAGATAAGACCACAAAGCTGATTCATTTGAAATAAAAGTTAATACTGTAACTCCAGCAAAAACTGTAAGAATAGGAAATATTCCAAAGTAAACTACATCCTATTAAACAACAGGTTATCAAAATTCACCACCCCTACCAAACCCAAGTTCACACAACCAATGCAGAATTATTCACAGAGACCCTGTATAACCATGTAAATGGCTGTATAGAGGCTGCTCTGCCTACTGGAAGTAAGCCCAAAGCAAACTCTTAAAAACAAATCGCACTGGTGGAATCCTAACCTTATCAGGCTATATAGCAAAAGGAAAAAAGTTATGGCTAAAATCAGGAAGAGCAACTCCCACAGTGATAGGAGTTCTCTAATTAAACTAAACAGGAAACTTAGAGAATTAAGTAACTCCAACAAGACCAATTTCAAGGTCAGTATAGCTTCACACTTTAAAGGCAAACACAAGGTCTTCCACAGCTATGTCCAAAATGTCAAAGGCAGCACACAGCAATGTGCCGAACTGGTGATCAGTGGTGCCACTTTTACTGAGCAAAGCAATATAGTGAATTTGCTGGCTGACACATTCAGTTCAAACTTTACCCCCACACCCCATAAAATACCTCTCCCCAACTATTAACAGGGAGTAGGTCCTGACAACGCTCACTAAAGCCAAAACACAACCCCAGTGTGCCCTGATGATATCCCAGGATACCTCTTAAATCACTTGAAACATGAATTATCAGGACAACTTGAGTGACTTTTCAACTATAGCCTCAAAACAGGCTTTGCATCCTGAGAATGGAGGAATGCAAAATATATCCTACTTCACAAGGATGGACCATCAAGTGACCCTAGAAAATACAGATATGACAAGTCTAATATGCAAAGCCATGTAATTAATTATCATAGAAATAATCAACAAAGACAAAGGCAACCTTCAGACACTGGACCCAACCCAATTTGGCTTTGTCAGGGGACGATAATTCCCTCTAAACCTGGTGGATTTCTTTGAGAAAGTCACTGGGCAATGGACCTGGCTAAGGTGTTCAGTACAATACCCCACACAGGTATAGTTGACAAATTCATCAAACTGGGCCTAAACCTCTACATAACTCACTTTATTGCAAGTTGGCTCACAGATAGGACCCAGGAAGTCAGGACTGATGATACCACCTCCACTAAGAGACTGGTCATCAAAAGGGTACCTCATGGCTCATGCTGCGACTGCTCCTATTTGACATCTACTTTCCAGAGGTAAAGGCTAATGCCAAGGGCCTTTGGATGACCAGGTTCACAGATGACTTCAAATTGGGAGCTATCATAGATTCCTCCCATGATACAAACATCTTACAATACAGTTTAACACAGACAAATGTTGCCAAAGTCACAGACTAAAACTCAGTGCTAAAAAATGCATTATAGTGCCTTTTGGAAAAGCTGCCACCCAAGCTAATTACTCCTTTTATAATGCACTTCTAAGAGTTGACCCAATAGTCAGGGATCTGGATACTTATGTAGACAGTAATCTGGCCTTTGATCAACATGTGGTCAATGCAGTAAGAAAATCATTTTGTGTTGTACAACTTATAAGTAAGGCATGGTATCTTGGTCCAAAATATTCATAGTGCCCATTTACTTGGACCTTATCAGACACATCTTTAAGTACAATTCCCCATTTGGCATATACCTGACCAGACATGTAACAATTGGAACATCCACAAATGTTCCTTACCAGAAGAATCTGGGGTACAAACACATTGCTCTATGGGGATCACCTTAAAGCCCTATCGCTATAGTCTGTCACTTACAGGTTACTGAGAGGTGATGTATGCCTGGCATACAAGGCTTCCTCTGATCAAGCTATGATGGAACTTTTGCACATCCACAAAATGGACAGCATGAGAGACACTAGATATAATGATTTAAATGTTGCTTGTGATATAAATAAGACATGTTGGACAGACAACTATGTGTGCCCGAGGATCTCCATGTTTTAGAACAGGCTCTCCTTCCATGTGAAGCAGAGTTCATCCCTAACTCTATTTAAGTGTAACCTTGACCAATGGATGGGAAATCTGAAATTCATCCCTGTTCTGGCTACCATGCCTCTGATAGTCAGAGGCAGACAGTAATGCCTAAACAAACATACCCCCCCACATAACCTCTAGACACTTCCTAACACACCCCCTCCTAATAAACACCCATGATACACAGGGACACAATTGGGATTGATTGTACATTTAGGCTTATAAAGGCTATGATGATCAATAGCCTAGTATATACCTATGAACCTATGAACCTTTGAATCAGTACACCCCAGGGACACTTACCTGATAAGTGTGTGCATGCTTCTGTAGCACTGCAATGTCTACATTTTGGCTGACTGTCTGGTAACTGTATTTGTGATTGAATGACTCTACCTATTAAATTCCTTTTAACAAGACTTCATGCATGTGATGCATGTGTGCTTTTAATACATGTGAACTGCTTTCTTTTCACACCAAATTCTCCAGGATCATATCTTCGATAAAGCTCATGATGTTTCTTTTTTTGTTTACTACATGCTTTTTCCTCCGTGCCACTTAACATTCATTCCCCATAGTTCTGAAAGGGTCAACGAATGCTATTCAGCGAATGCTGACAACATTGAACATGCAGAACAGCGAATTTTTTCCTAGGGAAAAGATTTGCTGTTCCGAAACACATACACACAACACAAGCACACCAAACAAACAGCAATCCACACACATACACCTAAAATCTTACAGCTAACCCTACACTAAACTGTACAAACACCACTAACTATCCACTTAACTTAACCCAAACCCTAACCCTAAGGTCCGTCACTATCGCAAACTCACCTTACCCGTGCCCTAACTCTAACTCACCTAACCCACCCTAATCCTCACGTACACAAAATCGCACACATACCTAACCCGCGCTCTAACCCTAACTCACCTAACCCGCGCCCAATCACACACTTACATGAACCCGACCCATAACTTTCCACCACAGCGCTGAAAATAATGAGACGACAGAAATGGACAACCGAATTCTTTCCCTAGGAATAAATTTGGTTTTCTGTCATTTCGCTATTTTCAGCGTTTGCTAAAAAAATGCATTGTAGGAATTTCAATCTAGATGCAGAACAAGACCATTCTGATAATTATTGCATATAATCCCACTTCATTAATGATATTAGAAAATATTTAATCCAATGTAGTAATGTTTATAAAGTAAAAATAAGCAATGCTTTCTTACTAAAAAAAAAAAAGAGTCACAGCAGCAAAGGAATCTCAGTCAAAGCAGTAAGGTATGAGCAGAAAAACAATAAAGGTGTGTATGAAAGATCAAAGCAATATTATTTAATATTGTCTAGAGTTCTGTGGGAGAACAAATTCGTTATTGTTCATGTAGTGAGTTAGGTGGCTAGTATCTCATAACTGTTAACACCTACAAGCATCTTAGCCACTTCTACTGCCTGGCACTAAGTACTTTTTGCTGGTGGCACTACTTACTGTTTTCACTGCTCCTTTTACTTTGTTATCTGTATTACTCTATTTTGATTTAGACTCCTCTAAATGAATATGTTACATGGTTCAGCCATGTGATTTAGAGAATTAAGTGCACATTGCATAATGCACTACAGAAATAAAATATTAGACTATAAATTTCTTTATAACTACAATTGCATAAGGTATTAAAAAAGTAAAATATTAGAATACTAGATTACACATGTATTGTATTAATTGGGATTGGTCTTGCAGAACTTGTTGAATCTTTGTACAGTGCTCCTGCAAAGTGGGCAGACTCACAATGCCAAGGAATCTGTGATGGTTTTATTAACACGTTGTTCTGTGTGTTGATGTTTTGCATTTTGCAGTGTGGGCAGGAATGTTTGTATAGAACTTGCTGTCTAATCCTATATCTCTGAGTATGTTGCCAGATGAAAAGTATTGATTTGATATATATGACCTTTATACTGAGTTTATATGGTACAGCCAGGATGACAGATAATTAAGGAATAGCTACAGCTGGCAGTCATCCAATAATGTAACACTTGGTTTAGGTGACACCTACCAGCAGGGAGTAAAGACAAGTGTGAGGAAAGAGCTGACAAGTGCCTAGGGAAATGAAACAGCAGCAATCAAAATGTACACATGAAAAAGTGCAAGGTCTATTGTTATGGAGTGGAAGAAATGATGAAATTTACATTTTCTGACATTGCTGCAAACAACAGGCCAGAGCGTGCAAGCATTGGTTTTGACATAATCATACTAGAACCAGCATAGGATGTGGGTTCAACATAACTGCTTTTTTTTCAAATCAACAACTGCAGTAGAACAACAGTAGCTTTAATGAAGTAGATTTTTTGTCATTACCCTTTTCTGCTCTTATGAATGCTAAGTGAAAGCTTTATAACACAGTTGCATACTATTGTCTCACTCAGAGTCAATGTCCACTCAGAATCATGCCTTGGATTTGTGAAAGTATAATGTAGTAAATCACTTGCCTGGCAAAAGCAGAAAATGAACACATGAGCTCATGTCCTTATAGTATGTTTTGTGTTATACCTATAATATGCTTTTTGCTTTATTTATTTGTCCAGTGCAGGCCAGTGATTGTGTCATATCAGTACCAGAATCTAAAGAAAAGTGATGGTAGCTGAAGGTCTAAATCAGTTTTTCTGGCTTACATCTTCTTTGCCACATTTTGCCTTTAGCTTTTCTTTCAGCCATTCTCATGAGGAAGAGTTGTCCACTGATTCCTATATACAAGTTTATGCACTGTGACCTATGCCCAGCCAAATGACAAAAGGAATAATGTTCAGGAGGAAGAGTGGTGAGGTTTAAGGGAAGGCAAGAATTCAACAACTTATGTAAAGCTGGACAACTGATTGTTATAAACAAAGAAAAGAAAAGATATTTGATGTATAATTATGTATTAAGACCAGATTTTCTTCATTATGAATGAAGTCCTTTCACACTCTTTGCAAAGGTATTTTAGTGTCTCCAAGACATATTGTTAAGTTGAAACAATACCAGTTGTAGTGCATTGTCCCCTGGGATCACATTCATGTTTGTTCACTGTGACAGTCAGACGGCATTTATCACTTTGTATTGGTCTGCTTACCAGAAATTCAGAATCTTTATCTTTGATTGTCTTGAAACTGTGGCTGAAGTGGGTATAAGGCATATTGTTTCATTATCTATCTAATACCAGATAAATTCCTAATTCTATACCAGGCAATTACCCTTCATTATCGTTAATATTATAAAAGAGAGAAAAGAAATGGAAGAGGGATCTTTAGAAAAGAGAAGGAACAAATTGTTTAGAAATAAATAGTAATTGTGGGGAAATACATACAGAATAATGTTTAGGAGGAAGAGTGGTGAGATTTAAGGCATGCAAGAATTCAATAACTTATGTAATGTTGGACTGATGATCATTACAAAGGAAGAAAAGATATTTGATGTATAATGGATGTAAGTGAAAAATGTTAATAAGATTTGTATTTCTTTTCTGTTAATCTACGTTTGTCTAAGTCTTAAGTTGAAAATTTAATAAAGGTATTGATCAAAAAAATTTGACAATATGGTAGTAAAACAAATTAATAGCCATTAGGGGATGCAAGAAGAGAAGTCATCAAAAGCAGTATTCTAGAGGTTTGAGTGAAGCATCAATTTGTAACTGACTAACACGTATATAACTAAAAAGGTACAGATGATATGATGAAGAGCTACATTAGGAGTGAAAAAAGAGAATGGGGACAAAGCTGAGAGAAACTCGTCTGAAAACTGAAATTTAGAAAAGATAAAACAGTGGGATGTTCACTTGTACATCTAATTCATGTCTGAAAACTGAAATTTAGAAAAGATAAAACAGTGGGATGTTCACTTGTACATCTAATTCATGTCTGAAAACTGAAATTTAGAAAAGATAAAACAGTGGGATGTTCACTTGCACATCTACTAGAGGAAAGAAAAAAATAATAATAATAATACAGACCTGGCCTCAGTGTAACAAGACAAAAATGACAAAGATGCCAATAAATTGTTGGAGGATGTCAATAACTGAATGATTTTACTTATTAATGAAAAAGGTGTTACAATTATAACTTGTCTTCTAAAAATTAAGAAAGAAAGCTAGTGATAGACTGTTAGCAGTCTAAATGAGTTAAAAAGTGAACAATTCAAGGCTCGTTAACTGATGGATTAATGGGTGCTCCTTGTTTTTTTTTATTTACTATCAGTAACAAAAAAAAACAAGTAAATGGAATCAAATTCAAAACTACAGCATAAAATGGTCTTATTATTTCATAGCTTAACCAATTTTGCTAAATGACTAAGATGCTTCTTAACGAGTAAGTGAAAAATGAAAATTGGGTAGCTGAATTATGTAGAGTGGATCAAGACAGAGCAGATTATGTAAATACAGAATGATGCGATTTTATTTCTGGGTAATAAAGGTGCTTGATAAAAAAGTGTGGACATGCCTGCTAATTAACAAGGGCAGTAGAAATCAGATGTGGGGCATTTACTTGTAAAATGTTATTTCCAAAGATGTGGTTTGCCCTTCGTAATGGGTAACTGGTGATGAAACAATAAATAATTTTAAAATTAAATGTAAGTTTGCTTAATTAGTAATACAAGTATTCAAAAACGTATTTCCTCTAATACTGATCAAGATATTATTATGGATGTTACATTTTCTACTGTTGACATTATGATGCCTGTCTACAACTGTGTACTTGAGCACATTTCTATGAGAATCTATGCAATATACGGATAGTATTTATAATCATTGCACAAGCACATAACGGCTACCCATGCTGGCTGCAAATGAGCACAGCAAAACTGCTACTTACAGAGCCAAGTTATATTAACACACTATAGCCGCAAATAAACATAAGTGAATTAAATCAGAATGAAATGCAAATGAGTAACTATGTAAAATGGCTTATGCTGATGAGGCCATCTCCAGCCTACTTGCAATTCATAGTCAAAGCTCCAGATGATCACTGAAGTATGGCACAAAAATGTTTTGAGTGCTTCCATCATATATAACACACAAAGGACTTCAGCAGAATAAATAAAAATTATTGAGATATTTAAACATACATCACTCATCACATGATCATTTGTCATTACATATCACCTAACCATCATTAAAGTTATAAGAATAAACATAATATATTTTATATATATATATATATATATATATATATATATATATATATATATATATACATATATATATATATATATATATATATATATATAGGATAAAGGATGTAATAGTTGTGGTAATTGTGTTCACTGCAAGGTTATTTCCAGGACCAAGTAATTTACATCGGTTAATAGCCCCAAAATATATGAGATCAGAGATTTGATTACTTGTTGTAAGAATGGGTGGTCAATATGGCCATTTATCAGACTGCGACATTTTATATAGGACAGACATCAAGACCTTTTAAGAATAGAATTGTAATACATCTTAATGGCCGAGGAGTGTGCTCTTTAAACATAAAATCAAGCATGTGTCAGTACATTTTATAATTGTTGGAACAGATTTTGTTTGGGGTAGAAATTTGTCAGATGTATGTAAACATTGTATCTTGGACATAAAAGAGAGATTATGGGTAGAAAATTTGGATGCTATGTATAGGCCAAGCTTAAATGAACATTGGTGATGGGATTTATTTAATATTCAGTGTTTAGTGCAATATATATTGGGCTATTATGGATATCATCTATCTGTATATATATATATATATATATATATATATATATATATATATATATATATATATATAAATATATATGTATCCATATATATATATATATATATATATATATATATATATATATATATATATATAGGGTCTATATCAGATCAGCGAATCCTTAAACAAGCGAACGCTGATTGATCGACCTTATTTAAGTGAATGGTCAAAATATCAAAGCAACAGAAACCCAAATTTTTCCTAGGGAAAGAATTCGGTTGTCCATTTCTGTTGCTTCAGTATTTTCAGTGCTATGGTGGAAAGTTATGGGTCAGATTCAGGTAAGTGTGCGATTGTGTGGATGTGAGTGTTAAGATGGGTTAGGTGAGTTAGGGTTAGGGTGTGGGTTAGGTATGTGTGCGATTGTGTAAACGTAAGCATTAGGGCGGGCTTAGGTGAGTTTGAGTTAGGGAGCGGGTGAGGTGAGTGTGCAATAGTGACGGACCTTAGGGTTAGGGTTTGGGTTAAGGTAAGTGGATAGTTAGTGGTGTGTGCATAGTTTAGTGTAGAGTTAGGTGTCAGATTTTAGGTGTATGTGTGTGGATTTCTGTTTGTTTGGCGTGCTTATGTTGTGTGTATGTGTTTTGGATCAGCGATTTTTTCCCCTAGGAAAAAAATTGCTGATCTGACAGTTCGAGATTGGAAGCTTTCTCTTACATAAGGTCGATCAATCAGCATTCGCTTGTTTAAGCATTCGGTGATCTAATATAGACCCTATATCTATATATATATATATATATATATATATATATATATATGTGTGTGTGTGTGTGTGTGTGTGTGTGTGTGTGTGTGTGTGTGTTGATTAGTTATTCCACAATGAGATTTCCATATTTATATTTATTTATATTTATTTAGATGCGAACTAATATGTATATATAGTATGAAGCAGCGAAGACAACCATGCAGCTCAGTTCAAATCGAATAAAACTCAATTGTAGTATCCAAAGCAGCAGCTTTATTACGTGCACACAGATGGTAAGCGCTTTCACAGTTCAGCTTCCTCAGACCATTAAACATTGTGCTAATAGTTAATGGATCCTTAAATACCTTTACTAAAACAATTATGACATCATGCCACACTTGTAATTAATGACACCCTGTTAAAGGAACCAAGATAAAAACAATCATTTATACTACTTCTATACAAAACATACTACAAACTGTCTAGCATCAGTATGTGCTTGTATACAAACACCCCTAGAACAAGGAATATACAATTAATGCATCAATTATTATCAACATTAAAAACTGTTAACACCAAATAATTGTGCTGGAATTCTTAAAAATGTATGTAAAAATAAATAAAAACTTTAAAATAAACTACCCAACACGCATACTCTTGGACTTACGAAAGGGTCTAATAGAAGCCCTCTCATTTAATTCCTTACCCATATCAGCTCTCAGGTGCATAATCCACTTGACTTCCTCTTTTTCAGTAATATTCCTTACATTGCCCCCCCCCCCCCAGAAATTTGGTTGAATGACCTCAACTACCATAAATTTAAAAGTATGTTCCTGTCCTGTCACAATAACATGTTTAGCTAGAGCATTAGTAGCCAAACCTATTCTGATATTATAAATATGCTCTCTGATTCTGTTCTTAAAATATCTATCTGTCTTCCCTTCCAGCACAATTATTTGCTGTTTTAACTTTTGTTGTAACTGTTTTTTGTCAACCAGGGTAGTGTAGCTGGTGTGAAATGGATGTTTGAGTGCATATAGGTTCATATGTTCATAGGTAGGTGCTAGGCTATCTGCCCGAAAGCATTTATAAGCCTTGCCAGAATGTGTTGGCTTTCGCTGACCCCTTAGATTAGTTCCCTGTGCCTCTGTCCAGCAGAGCCATTGAAGTGATCCCTGGGGTAAACTTTCTGTTTCCCATCAACTTGTCAAGGTTTCTCTTGAAGAGGGTTAGCAAGGAGCTCTGCCTAATGTAGATTGGAATCTTGTTCCAGAGGATGGGAAGTCTCTGGGACAGGAATCTATCCCTCCAGCATGTCCTATTTATTGTTGTGGTGAGGTTTAAAACCCTGGAGCATGTGGCTCAAGGGGATACGGTTTTCTTTAGGTGGAGTATGTCCATCAATTCTGGGTTGGACATGGCCTTGTATGGCAGGCAGAGATCACCTCTGAGTAGGCGGTATGCAACCGAGTACAGCTGGAGTTTCTTCTGTCGAGCTGCATAGGGCATCTGCTTGAGGCCAGCGATCCTCTTGGTGAGGTACTTCTGTGGTATTTCTAGTTGTTGCAGGTGTCCTGTAAGGTACATCCCAATTGGGGCATTGTACTCTATGATGGAACTGATGAGTGATGCATAGAGGGGCCAAATGATCTGTTTCGATCTGGATGCAAACCCTTTTGTGATTAGGTGGGCCACATAGAAGGATTTTCTAACCACTTTGGCAATGTGATTATCAAAGGAGAAGTTACTATCTACTTGGGTCCCCAGATCCCTTATTATGTCTTCTGTATTTATGGGGCTACCACCTATGTGGTAGTTTGTGGGCACTTTGTTTTTTCCAAAGGGGATGACTATGAAGTGAGACCCTTTTGGAGGATGTCTGTGTCAGCCAGAGAGTCAGTCATACCCCCTAGTTTGCAGTCATCTGCGAACTTGGTCAGCCATAGTCCTCCTGTGCTTGCCTGTACCTTTGAAGAATATGCAGAACAGGAGGGGTCTTAGGACTAATCCCTGGGGAACGCCACTTGTAAGCGGTTTAGAGTCAGACCTAGATCCCGCAACTCTTACCATGTGGGTTCTGTCCATGAGCCAGTTGACAATCTACCTCGTAACGTAGGGGTTTATGTTCAGGCTGGGGAGCTTGTCTATAATATTTGAGTGGGGAATGGTGTTGAAGGCCTTTGCAAGGTCTAGGTAGGCTGTGTGGACCACCTTTCCCTCATCTATAGCCTTGGTAAGTATCTCAAAGAAGTCCACCAGGTTTAGGAGGCATGATCTGCCCTTAACAAAGCCAAACTGGGTAGGGTCCAGTGTTTGGAGGTGTCCAGTGTCTCTGTAAATGATATCCATGATGATGTGCTCCATAGCTTTGCAGACCAAGCTAGTCAGGCTTATAGGGCAATAGATCCCAGGGTCTGTTGTGGCTCCACCTTTGTGGAGTGCAATAACCATTGCTGTGCGCCACTCTGTGGGCATGTAGCCTGTGGAGAGGCTGAGTTTAAATAGTGTGTTTAGGTGAGGGGATAGTTCATCTTTGAGCTCATGTAGGATGCAACCTGGGACTCCATCCGGTCCCATTGATGCTGTGTTTTTGGCTTTGGATAGGGCTGTTTTAACCTGAGTGTCTGTGATTTCAGGGGCACTACATTCTTCTGGTATAGTTATGGGCCCTTTTGGGGCTGAGAGGGGGGTGAAATTTGCACTGAACCTGTCTGCCAGGATGTTGGCTATATCAGTCAGTTCAGTGTATTTTGTGCCATTCTGCAGTAACTCCCAGCAGATCTGAGAATTGCCACTTAGATTCTTGACAAAGCTAAAGAATGCCTTGTGGTTATCTTTGGAGTCCATGGCAATTTTTCTTTCGAAGCTAGCCTTGGATGATTTTATGAGGGAACGTAGTTTCTTGCTGATACTGATCAGGGATGTCTTCCCTTCTTGGTATTTTGCTCTTTTCTGTACTAGTTTCCTCCTTCTATTGTATAGCTTGTTTATAGCAGGGGTCCACCAGACTGGTTTCCTTTTCTTGGAGGAGTGAGTCTTGGTTTTCTTTGGGATAGCACAATCCATGCATTCTTGTAGGTGCCCGTAGAGTGCATTAGTAAAGGAATTTGCAGCTTGGACAGCATTATCCTTTAGCATGGGGGCTTTGAAACTTCCCACCTCGGTCTTAAGTAATGTGAGGTTTGCTTTTGAAAAGTTTGTCACGGTGGTTTCTCTGACCAGGGGTGGTGGCAGAATGTGGATATCCAGAGTGATTAGTTTATGGTCAGATCTAACCAGAGAGGGGTTGACCTCAGATGTGGAACACCAGTTGCCCATGTTGGTGTTGACCAGGTCCAATATGTTGTCACCTCTGGTGGGGGTGTTGACCAGTTTATCCATGGCATTTGAGTTTAAAATTCTAGGAAATCACCCAATATCAGGGTGTTTGGTAGGACCTTTATATTTCCCAGTGTTTCCAGGAATGCAGAGTGGGGGTCCTGGGACATGGTGGGTGATCTGTAGCAAGCTATAATTTGAATAGCAGTTTTGCCCATTGTTAGTTGCACGTGGATGATCTCTGAAGCATCGTGCTGTGCTACTAACCTGGAGGTGTGGGTATCCTTGATGAATATGGATACCCCCCCACCTTTTGTATTTTGGTCCGGGTTTTATGGCCAAAATGTATGGTATGAGTGTAGCCTGGTATTGCTGAGGTGCTCTCTGGAGCCTTAAACCAGGTTTTTGTTACTGCACATATATCGATTTTCTCCATACTGAGGAGTGCCCCGAGTGTGTGCATTTTGAGGTTGAGACTTCTGGCATTGAGTAGCATTACCCTCAGTTTTTTGTTACTTGTGCTATTTACGGCAGTGGGTTTGTCTTTTGAGCCTTGCCTAAAAAAGGCACTATGGGGGTGGCATGAGCCTTGGCCAGTATTCGAAAGCCTAAGGGTGACAGGTGCAAGCCATCTCTAGCGAAGCAGAGTGGCTTGTCGAGCATGTCGTCCCAGGCTGACAGACACTGGATCCCATTTGAATGACACCATAAGCTTAGCCAATTGTTGAAATTGATAATTTTTTCTCTATACTTTGGTATCATTCTTGGTGAGGGCAGGATGCTACCCAGGGTCAGGGTCATACCGGCCTGGGCTACATGATCAGAGAGCTCCTCCGTGTCTCTTTTCATGTAGTCCAGGGAGGTATGGCTCAGGTCATTCAAACCAACATGGACAATGACAGAGTCATATTTGTACTTGTTCTGGAGTGACCTGAGTGCTTGTGTTATGTGGCGGATCCTGGCACCTGACAGGCAGCTAACAGTAACCTTCTCCTTGTTCAGCCTAGTGAGTGGGATGTCAGTGTGCCTGACTATAGAGTCACCTATTACTAGTGTGTTGGGTATGTTATTTTGCCTTAAGGGCTGTGATTGTGCGGCACACTGGTTTTGTGAAGTATGTGTTTCATGGTTTGTGTTGGGGGGTGGAAGTTGCTTGGATGTCTGCTTTGGAGGTCTCTGTTGCTTCTGTGCATTTTTATTTAGAGCCTCTGAGTATGTTTTCATGTAATTATGTGTGTTTTTTGCCAGTGCTGGTTTCATAGGTCTATGTTAGACTGGTGGTGTGATGTAAGTAATTCCCTTCTCCTCTTGACTGCCTGGTCCAGTCTTGGGTTGAGAGAGCTTAGCCTCTAGTTTGGCTGTATAATTGCATCTCTCGCATGTATTAGTGTTTGGTGGAAGGAGGAGGGGGTTGTCTGTGTACATGAGGCAATTGTAACATTGCCTCAAAATGCCCAGATTCACCAGTTGGTCCGGAGAGTACACCTGAAACTGCCCTTTGGACATGCCTGGATAGGTACAGTGAACTGTTTTACTGATTGGCTGGTATGGTCAAATAGAGATCCTTGTCCTTCTTTACAGTATAGGAGGGGTCTAGTGCTAAGGTTTATTAGTGCTTGCTATGAGTTTTGAGCAAGTGCCGGTATGAGAAGTGAATGGTTTGAGTGCTTAAGTTGAAAGTTTGTCTAGTTCCAAGGGAAAAATTGAAGAGTAGACTTTGTGGAGCCTGGAATAGTTATACCCTAGCTAACATGCACTTCCTGGCACACAAAACTGCGCAAATGAGTTTTTATATCAGGGAAATGAAAGAGATAGAAATTAGCCCAAAATTGCCATTAAACTACTAATTTCTGGGCTGAAACCACTCCTCCAGGGACAGATAGGCTGCTCAAACTCCCTCTCTCACAGTGAACAAAGAAACTTCCTTATATCCAAGTAAGGTATGGGCAAACACAGAAACTTGTAACACAGCCCTGAATTCAGCACTAACCTGAAAACTGGACTATACTAGCTTAGAAAGGCGGGAAAACAAGCATTTTTGTTTGTTTGTTTGTTTTGTTTTTTTTTCAGAAAATAAAGCAGATACAATCAAAAAAACACTTTAAATGCACAGACATGTCCATCACACTTGAGTGTTTAGCCTACAACAGTTAAACAGGTAATTTAAACAAAGAAAACGACTTTGTGAAACCACCCATGTATACACAAGTGTCCCATACAGTATAAGCACACCCCTTGCCAATGTAAGGAAAGCACATAGAGGGATATCATGTAAAGTAAATCATATACACTTAATACATGAAGTCAGTATTCTGATATATTTAATAAATGAAAAGTGAGCAATGGTTAGCAATGCTCAGCTATGCTTAGCAGGTGTAACCATTGCTAAGACGTGAATGCTAAGCAGCAGGTAGCTCAGCTAAGTGGATTTGCGCACTGCTTAGTGGAGCTTAACCTTTTCAAAATGGTCCAATGACATTAAAGGGCTAGCATATCACACTATTTAAATTGTGCAGACTGGAATACAGCCATAATCTGTTATAGTTCATCTGTGTAAATATAATGGCTGGCATAAGAGAGGAAGTTCACTTTCGGGCACAATGCTAGAGCATTCAGGAGTCCAGGGTCATCACTGAACTCCTAGTAAAAAGCCATGAGGAGAGACTGCTGCAGGACCACTACTGGTGCTCCCAATACAAAGCAAAGGCCTGGAACCATCTCGCACGTGACCTCACCAGTGCTACTGGCATCACCCAGACTGGTGAGCAGGTATGTCATCTCTATGCCGACCTAAAGCATAGGAAGGGGGTGCACTTGGACCAGTAGATGCAAGATGGATGGGACTGGAATGCTCCAGTAGTGTGTAAATATCACTATCAAGTATTTTGTAGCAAATAGTAGCCTGAGAATGTGATAGGATAGACAGATATGCATAATGTTTGCTTTTCTCCCCTACAGCTGAAGCAGAGAGGTCTATGAAGCCCATGGTGACAGGCTGCTGAGGCTGTGCTGACAGGCTGGTGAGTACAAATCTATTTTGCACTATATTGTTCAAATAGCTAAGAAGGAGTACATTGTTTACTGCTAGTAGTTATACTGTTACTGTGTGAACTGAATAAATAAAACTTTGACTAACTAATATTGATGTACGACCTTTACAAAAAACTGTTGTGTTTATTCTGGTATGTTGTAGACATAAATACAATGTATACATGTTCTTCACAGCAAATATGCCTGCTGTAAGAGGTTAAAAGGTATGTTCCTAATACATGTCTCTCAAGTGTCATGCTGTCATGCCTAGTTGTCACTGCTGTAAATAATCCTGGATACAGATAGGAAAACAGTTGGCATAGGCCAGTAGCACATGCACATAACAGTTCAGGGTACGCCTCCTGTGCCAGATATGTAACCCTGACATGTACAAGTCCCTTCTAGTCATGTACCCAGAGTTGTCACAGTTTGCCTCACACCATTCCAGGCTGTCAGTTTAATAGATATGTTTGTACTACAGAAGCTATGGGCCATAGGTAGATGTAAAGTGAGGGCAGACCCATAGAGTATTGAGCAGAACTGTTGTGGAAAATAGAAGCATAAACAGTGGTTAATGGACTTTTGTCTCTTTCCCCACCCCTCATCTGCATCAGTAATTATTATTCATATAATATGGGTATGTTGTGCTCCAACCCTAATGTTGGGACTTGTATATTATTGTTAATATGTTTGATTGCTTGCATGTTAACATACCTTGTTCAAATACTATTGTTGGTGGCCTGTTGCCGTCAATGTTACTGGCATGCAGTTACAATGCATACTGTTGTTCCTTTTATGCATGTGTTCTGTTTGCTATGCAACTGCTTCAAATCTGTTTTATGGGGTTAATTGGAAAACCCATGCATGCTGTTATAACTAATATTGAAATGTGTTGTTCATGACCAACCAACATATTTTGTAAAACCTCAACACCATAGCATGTTTGGGAAGGCAGATCCCAGTGGATCCACCTGTCCCACCACATCTGGTGGTGGCACCAGGCCCCAGCACGTCTAGGACCCAACCTGGATCTCCATAGTCCACTGGTGCTGCACCACCGTTGAGTGGAACTGCCACAGGGGATGGGGCCCGCCCCCTGGGAGCGGGCGAGGACTGGAGCATGTCACCCACAGTCAGGTCTGGGTTTGGTGCACAGCACCCTTTGATCTGAGTTCAGAGAGCAGCTGTGCCAGATTGAGGGCTGCCTGGCACACCTTGAGGGGCAGGCCACCCCTCCTATCCAGCCCCCAGCACAACCACCTTTGGGACTGTGAAGGTGCAGTGGTGACTGCACATGGGTGAGGATCTCAGTCTCACTGTAACCATATGGGGGCCCATGGGCTATGGATTCCAAGCCACCCTCCCCATCAAAATGTGTTTCCCCCATCATGTGTCATATACCATCTCTCTCTGCTGTCTTGTCTATCTTGGCTGTCTCGCTACCTAACCTACCTCCCCAGACGTACTTACAATCCTTCCCCAATATCCCACTCTCACCTTAAAAAACAAAAGAAAAGGGCATCTGTCCCCTAAAAAAAATATTGCCCCATACATAGCTGTCCATTTCGCACATGTGTCCACTGGACACATGTAATCCAGTCAAACTGGCTTGACAACACATTTCTGTTGTCTTCATCCCTCTCTTGGGGGTTTGAGTGTCCGAATTCACTTCCAAAGTTTTTACAAATGCACAGATGTTGCTGTATAAGAAGAGGAAAGCAATTTACCTTCCCTACACCAATCCTGCACATCCCTAGCTATCTTTCATATTGTTTTTCCCTCTGCATGCCCTTTTTTCACCACTTTCCTATCACCCCGTTTTCTTTTATTTTAAAGAAATTAGTGCGGATGTAAGCAAGAGTAAGCTGGAGTAAGCGAGTTTGTGCAATGCTAAGTGAAACCAACACAGATTAAGCATGTCTATGGTTAACCATGTGTTGGCATCACTTAGCGTCACACAAACCCGCTTAAAGCCACTTAAAACAGGTTTAAGCACTCTGTCTCCATCAGCCACTGTTCTGACTAGCAACAAAATATTCAACACTGCCAAGGCTCGAACCCAGGGCCCTGCATACCAGAGGCAGAGCAATGTACCACTACACTATTTGAGCTCTAGGAATTTCTGATGCTTTTTCAAACATATCATGCAGTCGAGTTATTCAACAGTAGGGAAAAGATTCTGTAGAATCAGTCGGGTTTTGTATATATACATATACACATGTATATATATATATATATATATATATATATATATATATATATGCACTCATAACATGTAATGGAGTCATACCTCAGAACCATACCTCTCAACCTCTTAGTTCAAGAACTCTGTCCAAAGGCTGTCAAAATGGTGGAACAATGGACCAAAACTAGGGACCTATTTTAAATATTGCTCTTATAAATGCAGAAAGTTGCTAGAGTAACAGGGTTTGTTTCAGCATACATGTTCTGAAGGATGTGAGGTCTGAAACTGAAATGTATGTCATCATTTACTAACAGAAATCCTCAGATCATCACAGTGATTTACCAGAGAAATAAAATAATGAATCTGTGGGACAGACCAGAAATATGAGCAATAAACCTGGACATTCTGAAACAATCGGGCCAGTCGAGAGGTATGCTGAGAACCCCTTAGTGCAATGAATCTGGACCAAGCCTAACAAAGTGGGGGAGAAAGCCATGAAAATAGAGACATATCTCAAATACTGGAGTAGATAAGCTGGCACAGTTGCTGCAGTAACACCCTTCTGTCTGTTCTAACACATAACACTGTCAGACTTAAAAATAACACAGAAAATCCATGTCCACACAAACCCTGTTAAATAAGCATTAATCCAACTGTTTAACAACAATACTTACATTCTGTCCCTATGTCTGGAACATTCTCCCCCATTTTGTTGGGCTGTCTTTGCAGTTTTCATTGTAAGAGATATTTCCAACTACACTCTGTGATTTTGTTGTTCACACACCTCCATGACATTCTCCTCACAGGCAAGGAAAAAGGCAATGGCCACATGAAGTAATCAATTATAGGAGTGTGTTGCCATGCCATTGGCTATAGGAATAACAACACAGCTGTTCTGCATGTAATTAGTGAGTGAGTGACACCAATTGGTGCACAGGCCATCAGCTGCTCATCAGCATTACCTACAAAAGGCAAGCTGTGCCTATGCAAAACAAATATATGCCCTACATCTTGGGGAGAGAGAGACAGAGAGACAGAGAGACAGACAGACATACAAGCAAACCAACAGAAATCAGAATCAAACCAACTATACTTGGGAAAAAAAGGGTATGTCAAACAAGTAAGCAGGTAATGGAATGCAGTAGAGGGTATGAAATAATGGGAAATAAGAAGTTCAACAAATATGTCTCAACAAGACTTGGTGTACTGATATATTGATGATCAGAACCTATGGCCATAGCATCTGGGTCTGTCTGCAGTGACATAGATCACAGCCCCTGAGTCACCTCAGGAAAGGATGGCTCACATATGACTACTAATGGAGTGTGTATTGAACAATACTGACTGGGCCACTGCTAGGCCAGCTACTGGGATTTCATAGATATCCATATGTTAAATGTGAATGTAACTATGATATACATATTTGTCTCAGAAATGTGAGAGACCTATACAGCGTATTTGCATAGTAAACTACTGCTGCAGATGTGTGTGTTGAACTACATTTAATACAGAGCTCATACTATTCAACTGTCCAATCTTATGCACATTGACCATATGTGTGTGCCTTATATTTGTAGTCATTTACTCATAGAATTGTGTTATGTCTAGCAAAACATTGGCAAATCTGTGAATACTGAAATTACATCTCCTTTTTCTTTTGGCTGTTCCCATTAGGGGTCGCCAGAGTGGATCTGTTTCCATTTCTTCCTGTCCTCCGCATCTTGCTGAGTCACACCACCCACCTGCATGACCTCTCTCACCACATCCAGAAACCTTATCTTAGGCCTTCCTCTTTTCCTCTTACCTGGCAGCTTCATCCTTACCATCTCAATATACTCAGCATCCCTCCTCAGCACATGTCCAAACCAACGTAAACTTGCCTCTCTGGCTTTGTTTCCAAACCGTTCAACCTGGGCTGACCCTCTAATATACATATTCCTAATCCTGTTCACCCTCGTCACACCCAGTGCAAATCTTAACATCTTTAATTCTGCCACATCCAGCTCTAACTCCTGCCTTTTTGTCAGTGTCACTGTCTCCAACCTAGGTAACATAGTGGGTCTCACTACCCGCTTGAAGACCTTCCCTTTCACTCTTAATGGTAATCGTCTGTCACAAATCACTCCTGACACTCTTCTCCACCCTCTCCATCCTGCCTGTACTCTCTTCTTCACTTCTTTTCCACAGTCATCATTACTCTGAACTGTTGATCTCAATTATTTAAACTCATCCACCTTTGCAAACTCCACTCCCTACATCCTCGCCATTCCTCTATCCTCCCTCCTATTCACACACATATATTCTGTATTAGTCCTGCTGACCTTCATTCCTCTCCTCTCTAGAGCATATCCCCACCTATCCAGGGTCACCTCAACCTGTTCCCTACTCTCACTACAGATCACAATGTCATCTGCAAACATCACAGTCAATGAGGACTCCTGTCTATTCTTGTCTGTCAACCTGTCCATCACCACTGCAAATAAGAAAGGGCTCAGAGCTGATCCCTGATGTAATCCCACCTCCACCTTAAATGCATCAATCACTTCCACCATAGAACTCACCATTGTCACACTACCCTTGGACATATCCTGTACCACTCATATATTTCTCTGCCACTCCTGACTTCCTCATACAATACCACAACTCCTCTTTAGGCACTCTGTCATATGCGTTCTCTAAGTCCACAAAGACACAATGCAACTCCTTCTGACCTTCCCTGTACTTTTTCATCAACACTCTCAGAGCAAACATTGCATCTGTAGTGCTTATTCCTGGCATGAAACCATACTGTTGATCAGTGTTCATCACCTCCCTTCTTAACCTAACTTCCACTACTCTTTTCCATAACTTCATGCTGTGACTGATTAGTATTATCCCTCTGTAGTTACTATAGCTTTGCACATCACCCTTATTCTTAAAATCAGTACCCAAACACTTTTTCTCCACTCCTCATGCATCCTCTCACTTTGCAAGATTTCATTAAACAATCTGGTTACAAATTCCATTACCATTTCTCCTAAACACCTCCATGCTTCCACAGGTATGTCATGTGGACCAGCAGCATTTCCATTCTTTACCCTCTTCATAGCTATCCTTACTTCTTCCTTGCTAATCCATTGCACTTCCTGATTCACCATACCCACATAATCCAACCTTCTCTCTCTCTCATTGTCTTCATTCATCAGCCCCTCAAAGTACTCTTTCCATCTGCTCTACACACTCTCCTCACTTGTGAGTACATTTCCCTCATTATCCTTTATCACCCTTATCTGCTGCACATCTTTCCTAGCTCGGTCCCTATGTCTTGCCAATCAGTACAGGTCCTCTTCTCCATCCTTAGTGCCCAACGTTTCATGCAACTCTTCATATGCCTAATCCTTAGACTTCGCCACCTCTCTCTTTGCCATGCACTTCATCTCCTTAACCTCCTGTCTGCTTTCTTCATCTCTCTGAAAATCCCACTTCTTCTTCGACAGCCTCTTTCTCTGTATACTCTCCTGTACTTCCTAATTCCACCACCAGGTCTCCTTGTCCTTCTTCCTCTATCCAGATGTCACACCAAGCACCTTTCTAGAGGCCTCCTTTACTAGCTCTGATGTAGTTATCCAGATATTCTGTAACTCTTCACTGCCACCCAGTGCCTGTCTTAACTCTTCCCTGAACTCAGCCTCACAATCACCCTTTTCCAGTTTCCACCATTTGATCCTTGGTGCTGTTCTCACACTCCTCCTCCTCTTCTTGATCACCAACGTCATCCCACAGACCAGAATTCTATACTGCCTATCTACACTTTCCCCTGTCACCACTTTACAGTCTCCAATCTCCTTCATATTGGCCCTATGCATAGGATATAATCCTCCTATGTGCATCTTCCTCCACTCTTGTATGTCACCCTCTGCTCCTCCTTCTTGTTAAATATGTATTCACCACAAACAGTAATAAAGGTCAAAGACCAGCAGAAACTGCACATAAAAGAAATGTAGTCCAAGTAATCACTGCCGCAGCTGCTATAAATCCACAAAAGTATTTTATTAACACAGTTATTAAGCGATTTCATCTCAATAAGGAGAGACTTCATCAGAATAACAAAGAAGGCATAAAAAAGTCAGTTTAAATACTAACATCAATTGAAATTTCACCAGTCAAGTGTTAAATGTAATTCAAAACCTTCACACATCAATTATTTAAAAAAAAAACTGGATAGGATCAGCACAAAGCAGCTTTTTGCAGCATATATTAAACAATGTAATGGTTCAATATACTTATCCAAAACTGTTTAAAAAAACACATATACCTTATAATTTACTATATTTTATATGCTTTTTCATGTAACATAGGAACAACAGAAATTGTATCATTCAAGCCTGGGGAGAACATTGCAGCTAACCTAAGCTGCCATTCTGTTTCTTTTTTCTTTAAAATACTTTTCCAGTCTCCCCCCTACCATCCAATTTAATGATTTCCACTATTCCAAATAAAAACTAATCAAAGTATGAACAAGTCCGAGAATGTTTATACAGTGCACTATTGTGCTTCCCATTTTTGATATCATTTACATGTTCATATATTTTACATCTTAAGGGATGTTCAGTCTTGCCTACATAGAAGTGAAAACATGTGGCACAAACACTTAAATAGACCACTTTGCTAGTCTTACAATTACCCTTTTTAAAATAAACTCTGCTGTGCATTCTGTTATTTAGGATAATGATATTTCCTTAAAAATAAAGGGGCATTGACTGCAAGCTCCACACGGCCTTATAGTGGCATCTATTGTACTAGAGCTGTCTATCCTATGTTCCAGGAGCTTCTTGAAGTTTGCTCCTGTACTATATACAAATTTTGGTTCTTTACCCACCTTATCATAGACATCTTTATTTACCCTAAATATGTTCCAGTTAGAACTCAAATACACCAAAAACGATAGTTCACTTTACCGTCTCAGCTAGTTTAGGGAAACCAGATGCAGGCTATACTCGAATAAGGCACGAAAATGAAATCCACAATCTTGAAGTTTATTATGAAAGACCAGAATCAAATAATTTTGTGCTAATATACACACTGCTGTTTAGCGCTTTCATTTGCAATACGCAAACTTCTTCAGAACAGCTGTTACATTCAAAACACAGAACATTTAAAATCTTTTTGGCGCCAAAACTTCATGTATATTTCATTTAAAGTGTAAGTGCTCCATTTAAATATAAACTGACGAAATTCATATCCTATATATACAACACACTCCTATAATACAACTCATCAATAAAAATAAATAATAATAATTTTATATAGCATATAAAATATAATACTGTACTATTAAAATATGATTTAAAACCTATCAATAAGAATATGTACAATTATGTAACATCCCAATATACTAGCTATTAACCAGTATCAACGCTACATTAAAAACGGTTTTATGGATACATAATCTTTGATACCTGGTTCTTTAGTAGCATCTGATAAAATCTGCCAGATGCTTTCTTTCTTACTTAAAGTGTTTTTTATATCACCACCTCTATTGTTAACTGAAACCTGATCTATAATGGCAAAACTGAACTTATGATGAGCACCATTCTTTTCTATATGCCTATACAAAGCGTTTTTTGTATCATGTACTCTAATTCTATATTCGTGATCATAAATTCTTTTCTTAAAATTCCTCTCAGTTTTTCCTATGTAATAGGCTGCACATGAAGAACAGGATGCTAGATAAATTATATTTTTTGAATTACAATTCCCTTTCTTAAATTTTATATACGTCTTGTTTAAATTTTTTAATTTTATACCTTCACTTTCATTTATAAACTTACATTGACTATACATTCTACATTTAGTAGTAGCCCTCTTTGTATTATTATTTATTGACTTTCCATTACTTTCTTTTTGTAATAGTTTCTTTATATTCATCCCCATCTTAAAAATGAACTTTGGCTTGTCACCTAATACTTGCTTCACTTCGTTAGCAAGTGTAAGATTCTTCCAATATTTGCTAATAATAGTTATAATTTCATTCACAAATGGTGAATAAGTTAGCGTTCATAACCTTCCCGTTATTGTATTCTTCTGGGAATTATCTTGTTTTAACTCTAATTCCTGCCCTATTCCCAGTACTGGGACTTATTTTTTACCCCATTCCTTTATTACATAATTTGATATATCATTCAATATGGCTTCTGGATACCCTCTGTTATGAAACATTGATTTGATGTTTATTATTTCCTTAATCATGGTGTCATAATTGGAAGACATTCTTGCTGCTCAGATACACTTTCCCTTATAAATATTTTTTAATATATGTCTCGGATGTTGACTCGTATATTCTATGTATCCATTAGAGAAGGTTTTCTTTCGATAAATCTCAGACTGAAAACCACTTTTGGTATTCTTTATATATGTATCCAAGTATGGTATCCCTTCTTTGCCCACATTATGAGTAAATTTAAAAAAAACTACTTGTACTATTAAGATATATAAGGAATTCATCAATTAGGCTAACTGGTCCCTTCCACAATATAAATATATCGTCCAGAAACCTAGTATAGTGAATTATATTTTGATAATATCTACAATTAAAAAGGAACTTATTCTCCCACTCTAGTATTACCATATTAGCAAAAATTGGGGTGCATGATGCGCCCATAGCAACACATCTTGTTTGTCTATAATATTCTCTTTCATAATATATGAAATTATTATTTAATACTAATTCCATCATGTCCATTATTAAATTGATTTTATTCACTCCCATATTCAAATATTTTATAAGACTATTACGAAAATAGTCTAACCCTTGTTCTTTTGGGATACTTGAGAATAAATCAACGACATCAATTGTTACAAAAATTAGATCCTCATCCCATTTTTCTGTAGTCAATTGAGAAAGAAAAACCCAAGAATCTTTAATAAGATGCTTTATATTCTTATATATGGGCTTAACCCAATGATCTATAACAACTCCTATATTAAATGTTTTAGATTTACTCCCAGATATTATAGAATGAAATGGGGGTCTTATAACAATTTTATGGACCTTAGGTATTCCTACTATGGTTGCTAGAGTGGGAGAATCATTTTTATAAATTCATAAATTTCTTCTGTTATTCTCCCATCAAATAAATATTCCTCTATTACCATATCTATTCTTCTATAGCTGATGTTGATTTAATTAATTGATGTAATTTCATAATTACCTGTTTCAATCAATAATTTTTGAATTTCATTTACATAATCTATTGTATTGTATAACACAATACTACCCCCCCTTATCCGGTTTCATTCTTCTGATACTATTGTTTTTCATCAAATCATTAAGCCATTCCCTTTCTTTTGTAGTCAAGATATCGATAAACTGATATCCATTATTTTTCCTACTAAACTGATAAATATCTGAACAAACAATGTTTTCAAAATTTTCCACCATTTTATTAGGGGGTGGTACAAAAATGCTCTTTTTCTTTAGTTTTTCATACTCTTTAGATTGAGCCTTACTCTTATTATTATTATTATTATTATTATTATTATTATTAAATAATAAGCTCAAATTGAGCTTCCTACAATACAATTTCACATCTACTATAGTATCAACCAAATCAAATTTAGACACTGGTATATATTTCATCCCTTTTATAAACAACGTACCTAATTCTTCTTTAATACAATAGCTAGTATAATTATAAATAGTTAAATCTTTCACATGATGAATAACATTTTGTTCATTTTCACTTGTAGTTTCAATGACTAAATTCATTAATTCCTCATTGTTACAAACATTATCTATTTCATGTGTTGTTAATGGGTCTACTTCTAAACACCGACACGACGATTCCCCGACACAAAACTCACAGACGCCAAATAACCGACAACACACAAACCCGACACAAACCCGACAACGCAAAACACCGAACACCAAAACACCGACACACGGAACGTAAACAACACGTGACACTACATACCATACACACTAGCCCTGACCCAAACCCTAACCCTAAGGTCCGACACTATCGCACACTTCACCTACCTGCACCCTAACCCTAACTCACTTACACACCCCTAGGCCAAGCTCCGACACTAACGCACACTTCACCTACCTGCACCCTAACCCTAACTCACTTACACACCCCTAGCCCAAGCTCCGACACTAATGCACACATCACCTACCTGCACCCTTACCCTAACTCACTTACCCACCCCCTAGCCCAAGCTCCGACACTAACGCACACATCACCTACCTGCACCCTAACCCTAACTCACTTACCCACCCCTAGCCCAAGCTCCGACACTAACGTACACATCACCTACCTGCACCCTAACCCTAACTCACTTACCTGACCACTCCTACCTCCGTCACTGTCGCACACTTACCGGGTCGCGATCACACATTACCCTTGTCGGTCTTTCCACTGTCGGCAAATCACCCTGTCGGTATACGTACCTGTCGGTCATCTGGCGTCGGTGATTTCCGCATCCGGGAATCGGCGTTTCGGTCTTTAGAATGGGACCCGTTGTTAATATCCCTAATTGATGCTCTAATTCCTTCTTTCTCGATTCTCCCAATATTTTTGTTTTTTCACCAGGGTATAATGTCATCCCCCATGAAAATTCATATAGTCATCATTCTGTATATTACCCTGTTCATCTCTCCTATTAAATCTGTGTGTAGTACACTCAATATTCCATTTATATGCTTTGTTCTCCTTAAATTGCATAATGTCTCTATTAATATTCTTGTTCTTTCTCTCATATAACTTTTCTGCTGCAGTCTCTGCATATTTAAACTGCTTATTATATAAAGTGCGCCATTGTTCAAATAATAAATCAGAAGTTATATTATTATTTAATTTTTCTATTTCCAAAATTGTTTTACTAAGTTTCTCATTATTCATTTTAATTAATACTTTCATATAACTTATTCTGAAGGAATTAAATAAAACATTAAATTCCTTCTTAGAATCATGATCAAATTTGATACCCATTGGTACCTTAAAAAATCTTAAACCCATAGGCACAATTTCAAGTGATATACACTTTGTTAAATATGCATTGTCTACTTTAATAGTCTTCACAACATGTAACAAATTACCAAGTTCAAAAATCATTTCTTTTAAGGTAGGATTTTTACCCTTTTTTTCTCTTAATTCAACATCACATATTGTTTCTCTCTTTTCAGTCATTTTAAATTTGATGTTACTAGTTAAAAAATCATCCAATTTGTTAATACCATTATCGCCCATAATAATAATGTAATTTCTATATTTGGGCTAGATGATTTGTTTATAGTACCTTTACATAGAATGTTATTGGTTTTAGTCATAGTTGCATAAGTCTTTGCCGGTAGTTGTCTCTTAGGGCGAGCTCCCAAATACTCGCCATCATCGTCTCGTTGAAATAATGAAAAGTCAAATGTAAAGTCTCTTTCCAATGTGAGGCTGCTGATAGAATTGTCTCGACTAATATTACCCAAGTTGTGAGATGATACTTGGCCAGACAAGCCAGGTTCCCCTTGACCATTTGGAATGGATCGCTGACTTTCCACATTAGTGCATGTGTTCACTGACTCACATGCTTTATTAATGTCAGTCTTCTTCTTTCCACTTTCTTGTAACAAACTGACTACTTCCACCAAATGCGCCACTTCTTCTCGTAATGTACGAACCTCAGTCTTAATACTGGCCATCTCGTCCTTATCCAATATAGTATTCGCCACTTCACTAGATTTCTCCATAGCTGACAACAACAATGTAAACTTCTCCTCACTGAACAACGGCACCAAATACACCAAAAACGATGGTTTACTTTACCGTCTCAGCTAGTTTAGGGAAACCAGATACAGGCTATACTCGAATAAGGCACGAAAATTAAATCCACAATCTTGAAGTTAGAACTCAAGGCATTCTTAATCTTTTAAGTAAGATGGTTGTATTGTAACACACGTGCTTTCTCATATAAGACCTTGCTGGTGTCAATCTTACATTCAGTATTAGATGGGGCCAAATACTCCTATCAGTGGTTTGTAAACAGTACCCCATTTTTTATATATTTCATCTGTTATTTCCATAACAAATTTGTATCCCCTCTCCTGGAACATAAAACAAATTTTATCTAGTTCACTTTTTACATCATCACGATGCAATGTCATGCGTACTACCCTGATAGCTTGTCCCTTCACAATACTTCTTTTTTGAGTTATAGGATGGTTGCTTTGAAAGTATAAATAAGAATTGCAGAACATTTCCTTTCAAAAAATCCTTGACCTAAAACCAGTATTGTCATGGAAGATATACATATCTGGAAAAGTGATACCCGAACCATCAAATCTATATGTAAATTTTATAAATTCTGTTGTATTATTGAGATATTGTGCAAATTGTTCAACTTCAGTACTAGGTCCATCCTACAAAATAAAAATATCATCCAGAAATCTGGCGTACATTCTGATTCTATGTCAAAAAGGGCATTGGAATGCATGGTTAGTCTCCCATCCCAACAGTAATAAATTTGCATACATGGGGGCACAAGCCACCCCCATCGCTAACCCCTTAATTTGCTGATAAAATAAATATAATTATTTTCTAGGACTAGACTCATAATTTCACATATAACTGTGAGATGGTCATGTGCAAGATCGGAAAAACTGCATGTTCAATTGTGGTGCGGTTAACTGCATTGCATCACAGTGGTCATCACAGAGGCCTGTTTGCAGGAGATGTTGCATATCTGCATATCTGTAGCATACCTCACAACCTGTCATTGCAAGAAATCTGGAAAAAGACTGAAAAAATGATGGGACAAAGGCCCAAAACTAGGCACATATTTTATAAATTAGTGTTATACAGTGTATATAAATGGTGTACACACACCTGTTAGAATACCAGGTATCTGTGATATACAAAAATGAAAGCACAATAAAACATTTCCAAAGCCTTCCAACTTTTCATGTGACCTATAACCTGTACAATTCAATTGTAAAACAAACAAATCTGTTAGGGGAACAATTATGACACATAAAAATGTACAATAAGGTAGATGCATGCATCTGCACAGGCTGAAGCTAGTACTGTGTTGAAGCAGCTTTCGATATAATGACAGCATTATGCCTTCTTGGGTACACACCTGCCATCAATTACAGAGATTTTTTGATTAACAGCAAACAATGGTCAGCTGTCCTCCCAGGATTATCCTAACATTTACTCACTTGCCTGCTACAGCAACAGCCATAGTTCACATACAGCTTATGAAGCAGCAAAGGGATCTCATTTGTGAATGATATCATCCCAGAGAAAGGTACACTGACATTTCCACAGCATTGCATATACCATGGAACCCAGTGAAGACAGTCATCAAATGGTGGTGAAAATATGAGGCAACAGTGACATTGCAAATAACTGGACATCCCTCCAAATGTGTAGAAAAGACAAGACCAAAACTGGTCAGGGAGGCTACAAAGAGACCTACAGCAACAGTACAGGAGTTGCAGGAATCTCGGGCAAGTACCAGTTGTGTACTACATGTGACAACAATCGTCTGTATTCTTCACATGTCTGGCCTATGTGGTAGGGTTGGAAGATGGAAGGCTTTTCTCACACAGAAAAACATCCAGGTCTGGTGAATTTCTCAAGAAAACTACATCAGGTCTCCCAAAAGCATGTGGGGAAATGTGTTATGGTGTAATAAGACCAAGGTTGCACTTTTTGACCACAATACCAAAATGTTTGTTTGGCAGAATAACAACACTGTGCATCACCAAAAGAATATCATCCCCATGGTGAAGCATAGTGATAGCAGTGACCTGCTTTGGGGTTGCTGTTCATAAGCTAGAACTGGGCCTTTAGCCAAGGTGGAAGAGGTTAGGAACAGTTCCAAATACCAGTCCCTTTTGGCCCAAAATCTTCATGTGTCTGCTAGAAAGCCGTGGATGGAGAGGAATAACACATTTCCACATGACAATGACCCAAACCATACATCAAAATACAAAAAAGAATGTCTTCAGCAGAAGACAATCAATGTTTTGGAATGGCTCAGCCACAGTCCACAGCTACATCCAATAGAAAATCTGTGGGGTGCCCTGAAGGGGTCTGTACAGAAGAGATGCCCTCGTAATCTGACAGAGTTAGAGGGCTTCTGCAAGGGAGAGTTTACAAATATTGCTAAGCTGAGATGTGCCATGCTGATACACACCTTCCCATGAGGACTGACTGCTGTTATGAAATCAAAAGGTGCTTTAACAAAGTATTAGTTTAAGGGTGTGCACAGTCACGCAACCAGCCTATTGTATGTATTTCAACTTCTACATGTTACCCCTAACTGATGTGTTGGTTCTTCAATTGGATTGCACAGGTTATAGGTCACATTAAAGGTGGAAAATGTTATCACATGATTTCTCTGGTGTCATTTTATATATCAGACAAACCTGGCATGTTAACAGGGGTATCTACCCTTATAATATCCACTGTAAGCTTAGAAGGTTGTTAGTGTAAACAGTTCTGTTATAACATACATGTACTGCAGGTTTTGAAGTGTGAAACTCAAAATATGTCATTAATTAGTGATGCCAGTCCTCATATCATCCCAGTAATGTGTCAGACAAAGACAGGATTTATGACTAACATACCAGAAATATGAGTCACACATGTAGACATTCAGTGACACTCTGCACAGTTGAGAGCCATGTTCTGTAGGAGTTGCCACTGTGCTATACAGGTGAACAGCAATTATGTGTACATGGGTGCAGTATGTTCTACTTGAAGGCCCATTACCTACTAACACTACTCACATATCACAGAGGTGTATATAAGTAGTGACATTAAGTAGAAATGGTTGCACTTCATGATGTTGAGGGCCTGTCCAGGGTGTGTATGGAGAGGTCTGATTGTGTTGTGAATGTTACCAGTTTGCTATTGTGAGATCTGTGTAATGCCTGTCTGGCACCTCACCTGTATGTGTGTGTGTGTGTGTGTGTGTGTGTGTGTGTGTGTGTGTGTGTGTGAGTGTAGCAGCAAACATTATAGTGAAGGTATTAATTTACATATGTTGTCTTCCCCCCAACAGGTGGACATGGTGGTCGGGGTCCCTCCCACTCATAATCTAATGTCAGTGTCTCTGCAGACTCTCACAATGATGATGGTCATAGTCAGGTACAGGTGGGGTTATCAGGGGCTGAATCTGTGCCATCAGTTGGCATCCCACAGTCATCCACAGTGTCCCCACACACAGTAACAATGCACACACATGCCCCATCCCCAGCAGCCACAGATGATGGACAGTTAGCAGGTGGTGGCATGGAACAGACTAGTGTGGTGACTATGGCAGGTGTGAGTGTAGACACTGGCCATAGCCAGAGTGCAGGTGAGGTCCCACACAGGTGGATGGACAAGGGGTACTCACAGGAAGACTGCTGCTCATCAAGCCGCTATAACAAGTGCCACAGCAGGTGTCACCAGATGCATGTTTCAGGCTGTCATGGCTGCACAGGCATGTAGTGAATGCAACACTAGACACATATTCAGGTCGTTGGATGCAACTCTTCCTGGTTTACATGGCAACATACATGACCGTGTTGAGGTCACATGCCAAAAATATTGAGGTCATGAATAGACAGTGAGATAAGACCTTGGCAATCCTCGACCATGCCATGTCTGTGCTAGAGTGTGTGGTGGTAGATGGGCATCACCCATGAGGACATAGGCCAGCACCAACATCAGCTGAGAGTCTACAGAGCCGTGCACCATCACACTCCTGTAGTGGCAGTAACACCAGCACAGCTGAAGGGGGGTTGCTTTCCACATCACAACAGAGCAGGCCATGGGCACATTGTCCTGAACGGTCCCATCAGGGACATGAATCCACTAGACAGCAGTCACCATCAAGAAGCAGTACTGCATCTGGCCTTGGGCCTGGTGGTACCAGTGAGACTCCTGGCAGGGCCAGTTCCCATGTCCATGGCCAGAGACGGTGAACTGAACATCCTGCCATGTATGGTCCACAGCTGTCTAACATACCCCTGTGTAAGGCAGCCACATGGCGTGACTGTCTGCATACATACACACATACAGCTGTATTACAGACAGTTCACTTCCAGACACACACAGCACCTCTGCACAGCTCATCTATAGGATACCCCTCCAAACATACACACATGATGTCAACTGTATGGCCCAGCCTAGGCCTGTGTCAAACCCACACCGCACCCTGTGTATATGATGATACCTGTGCCACATCCCTGTCATCCATACCATCGATGCAGGGACATGCTAATATGGTCTGATTCATAGGGTGAATATAATACAGTGTAGCTATGTAATACTGTGTAAGGTGTTGTCTGATTACATTTGCTATGGGTACATGCAAAGGTGTATGTACCATATTAGCCATGATGTATTATAGTACCACTGACTGAATGTAGTCTGACAAGCTGTATTCTGTGTTCCAGGTGTCTGTGTGTTTGCAGGCTGTGGCCCTGCAGACATTACCAACATGAAGTATTTCAGAGTGGAAATACACCAATTGTTTCTTAGCCAAGGTACAGCTTTATATGTACATTTACCAGGTGTGTATGCATGCAACAGTGTTTGAGGGACACTGTTGTCAGACAGTGTGACCTTGCATACACACCCCTTGCCACAGACAAGTAGCCTTCAGACATGTCACCTCAGTGTTGTGTAGTACCACAGGCTCATACATACAGAACAGGTTACTGTAGGTCCCTCACAAGCTTCGCCATTAGATGGACCACAACAGATTCACCTGTCAGCACCTGTTGCCCTAAAATTTCTTTCCCATGCACTCAACCCTGATGCAGTTGGTGAGGGCATGCATGGTACTCCGTATGGCAGGTTTGTGGTATGTATTCCTGAGTTCACAGGGTGGAAGAGGGTGACACAATGGTATATCTTTCACATACACACAGGAAAGACTGGCACAGGGGATGTGCATACAGTAACACAAACACCATTGTCAACAGACAAACTAGTAAGCCTACATACCCACTTTAATGTACTATAGTGCTACATACACATGACATACCACACATAGACTATATGCATGGGACACAACCCACTACCTCACAACACATTAATGTTATGAATACCTTCATGGATGGTGAGATAACCCACCAGAAATAGCAACTGGAGTCATCTATTGCTCCTACAAGCCTGGACAAGTGATAGGGTAACAGACATTGTATCAGTATGATGTTTTAGTCAGGTATGATATCTAATACTGGCATGTGTGTCAGTGCACTGTGACCTATTTGGCAACAATATCACATACATGGCCATTGTTAGGGGACACAGACCACATATAGGTTGCAAAAATCTGGATATTCCATAGACATCTGTACAGATTACCTGTGGTTTAACATGCTGCATGTGAGGCAGATATCATTAACACACTATATAAAGTAATGCCATTGGGAAGTGGTAAACAGGCGTGGATGGTACACACATCAAAATGCTATAACCCACACAGGATATAATTCTCAACCCAAACACACTTGCCAGTATTGAAATTAGAACCCCTACTTATCTAGATATTTCTACTATATTGTTATACAGCTATCAGACATGCCACATAGCTATATGATTTCACTTTGTCCCAAGGTACTTTTAAGGTGAATGAGATCAGCAGGCCTTCTAAAGTGGGGTGATGGGAAGTGCACAAGGTGTTACACAACTCAAAATGGTATAACCCACTCATGATATGATTCTCACTCCAACACACACACTTACTTGCCAGCATTGAGATTAGAACCCCTGCCTATCTAGTTATTTGTACTATAGTGTAACACAGTTATTGCACATGCTATGGAGCTTACTGGGGTGACAACTGACCAAAGGTGCTGATAAGGGGAATGACATCAGCAGGACTGATAAAGTAGGGCACTGGTTGGGAAACTTATCAAAATACGTCTTCCTACAAATATACACACTTACACACCCATACACACATTTGTTGGATCTGAGAGTAGAACCCCTGCCTATCTAGTTATTTGTACTACAGTGTTATATAGTTATCACACGCACTACAGAGCTTACTGGGCTGACAAGTGGCCAAAGATGCTGATAAGGGGAATTAAATCAGCAGGCCTGATACAATGGGGCACTGGGAAGTGGTGTGGGTGGGAATGGTCTAAAACTATTTCACCTACAAACAAGCACAGACTCACTCACTCACTCTTGCACACACACACACACACACACACACACACACACACACACACACACACACACACACACACACACACACAGTTTTCAGTATTGAGATTTGAATCCCTACCTATATGGTTATTTGTACTATAGTGTTACACAGTTATTGCATGTGCTGAAGAGCTTATAGGGGTGATAGGTATCCAATGGTACTTCTATGGTGAATGACAGCAGCAGATCTTCTGAAGTAGAGCAATGTGAAGTGTACTGAGTGGGAACAGTCTCCTAATACTTAGACTTATGTAGACACACACACACACACACACACACACACACACACACACACACACACACACACACACACACATGTAGGTGATGGGATATTATAAATCCAACCTCAGTACTATTGCACAATGGGGCACACCTTTTATGCTGATACGTGCAACAGTTTACAACTGGTATGCCACTGTCTACAGCAGGACATAACTGTATGCAAGTCAGGGTATCCATGTGTGTGACTCACTCTGTCTGTGTCCCCGTGTGTGTGTCTCTCTCTCTCTCTCTATCACTGTCTGTCTCTCACTTCCCCACATCTATGTGTGTGTATGCTTGACATATGTTGTTATCTGTTGCCCATGTATATGTCTGTGTATCACATGCAACAGATGCAGATATATCACATATGGGCCACCTGCAGCTAGTTGAGGGTAATTCTGTCTGATGTGTGTGTGTAGGGACAGTTAAGGTGTACATAGCTGTCTGTATGCACAGACATATATACACAATACAGTCATATAGTTCAATGTGGGTTCCAACATGTCCTGCGATTCTCTAAGTGTAGAAACATGCCTAGTATGACCTTCTATAGTTATAGTGGAACTCCATTCCGGAGATAAGTGCACTCTGGTCTGGGGTTTTGTGTGCTACAGCCGTACCTCTCAGGAGTACACAGGACTTTTCTCGGGGTACTGGGTTTGTTTATCAGACATTTTATCTGACATATCTCTAGTCTGACACTGCAATGTATTGTGTCATTACCTAGTGGCAGACATCCTTAGCTCATCACAGTGCGTTACCAGAGGAATACTAGTTGTATGAAGCATAGACCAATATTATGAGTGCAGCTATCCAAGGCCAGTTGTGAGTTGTGGCTACAGCCAGTTGAGTGATGACACACTGTGTAAACAGTCCAGCAACTTGGTGATATACTGGCTGGGGATCTCCTGCTTGTGTGGTATCTTTCTAACCTGAGATGTCATATCCTTGCGTGGCTATACCTCTCACCTCTACATTTTTTGGCAGACTGTCCAGGTGTCTGGCCAGAGGTTTCAGCCAGTCTACTTAAACCTGTGTTTTTATAGCACGTTAGTTGCATATAATTGAAGAGTGATGTTACAAAATAATGACAGACATTACTGTTTCAGACTAGATAACCTTCAGACAATTCCTTCTACTGCAAAACCCTCCTCACCCTACCAACCTTCTCAGTATGCAAGGGCGATATTTACAACTCATTCCTATCATTGTGCCTTTGTTCCACTTTTATTTCTGACCTTGTCCAGACGTCTTACTGTCAGAGGTTGCGAGTTATGGGTGTGGGCACTGAGTGCATTCTACTGTGCAGGCATGTCCATTATATGTAAAAGCAAACATAAAAAAAGAATTATTGAAAAGAACCACTGGCAACAGTACCAAAAAGGTCTATATTCACGAAAGCCTTAGCACCTTGGCTATACAGCCTTCAAGAAGTCCATTATATGTGTACTATATTCCACATAGCACTGTGACTTCCAGGTATGTCAATGGCAGAGCAGTAGGTATCACTTACATGCATAATAGTTGGCACTGCAGTTATCTGCATATGTCCCTGTCAAAGGCAACACTGTACCTAGGGCACTACAAGATGACTGTCAGGATAACATGCTGGCCAGATCCTGACAGTATTAACCACAGTTGATTGACCCCTGCAAATTGTGGACATGCAACATGTTTGAGACAGCCCTGCCAATGTGTGTTATGCTGCTATTCTCCTGCAAACATACATGTTACTGCATTTCTGTGGGTATATGGGGTGGCACACCTGTCAACTGTACACATTTGCACAGACTGTGCTGATATTTCATTTACATTTTGGTTCTATTTACCATATTATTGTGCCCTGTCTTTGGGACTAGAGGCATATCAGTAAAGACCACAGGTCAGATTGTAAAGGCATACTTTTGAGTTTCAGACTTCTTACCCTACATAGCCTTACTGCAACTGCGAGACCTGCTGTGCTATCACTGTGTGAGTTTGTAGGGGGGTAATTCAACATTGCCACCTTTTGTGGGCCTTTGCCAGACATTTCTCTCTGGTTTTCTACAGCTGACTTGCTGTGTGGCTCTGAGGGGTAGGTATGGAACTCCCACACTGACTTCCATGCCTGTGACCTATGACCCCCCCCCCAGTTAGTTGGTCCCACACATATACTGTAGTGGGATTTGCTGCCTTGGGTACTACTGCATAGTGTGGGGAGGCCAGTATTGGGCAGACATTTTCTGGTGTCCCACATAGCTGTCAGTTGTCTGCTGCTATCCCAGTAGACCACGCCATTCCCTTGCATTCATGCAGCATTACCATAGATATGCTACCAAAACATACTATTCCATTCATTTTTTTGTTAAGAAGACTGACTTACCTTGTGCCTGCCGCAGTTGTGAGCACAATGTTTGAGGGTTGCCTATGTGGGATGCACACAGTACACTGCCTATAAATGGTAACTTACAGGTAATGTGATGTGTGTGTCATCCATTTTACTGTGTGTGTTTGTGAATCAAAGAGATGTGTCAGTCCCTGGGGTCCCTACAGTGTCAGTGTGTGTGCTATGTGTTGCCTCTTTGCCAAGGCTTGAGCATACCAGGCACACCTCCATCTGCCTACAGGAGCAGGCTCAGGGGGTCCCTACTCTGAGTCCCTCTGTGCCTGTGGGTACCTTGGCAATGGTTGTGGGCTGTGTGGACCTTCCCCATGCTGTTCCTGCTGCAGCTGTTTCTGCAGGATTATATTGTGTAGTATAGCACATTCTATGAACATGTGTGCACATGTGGCTGGAGAGTACTGCAAGGCTCCACCAGATATGTCAACGCAGTGGAACCATAACTTGAGCATCCCAAACACATGCTCTACAATGATCCTGGTTTGTGCGTGTGCCTCATTATGGCATTCTGTGTGAGTGTGTGTGCATTTCTGATGGATGTCATCATCCATGGCTCCAGTGCACAGCCAGTATCCCCCACCAGATGGCCATATGGGATGCCCCCACTGGCAAATGCCTGGTACAGCTGTGACGAATGCTAGATATGGGAGTCGTGATAACTTCCACGGCTGCCAGCACACATATTCATTATAATGCCCTGGGCATTGCACACAACCTAGCAGTTGATAGTGGGGAAGCCCTTGTGGTTTATGTAGACCCTACCCTGTTCACCAGGTGCTGCTTTGATGTGGATGTGCTTGTATTCTATTGCACCCAGTACCTCCAGGTATTCTGCTACATGGTGGAAGAGACGCATATTGCTTGTCCTTTCCTCACAGGTGTTGGGGAAGTAAACGTGCTCACCAGCATGTGGTAGCATGGCATCCAGGAACTGGTAGAGTAGCCTGGATGCAGATACCTGTGAGACCCCCATGATGTCCTCAGTAGGTCTTTGGAAAGTACCTGTAGCTAGTATTCTTAAGGCTACACATACCTTGGTATCCACTGTGATGGGTTCCCCTCTGTTGGCTCTGGCTCTGAGTTGAGGCTGGCGCAGCTCAATGATTTGCTGAAGTATGTCTCTTTCCACCCTGTAGTGATCTACTATCTCCAGATCATGTAGCCGCTGGTAAGGTCCTCCAGGTCTGAACAATATTCTCCTCCTCCTCGGTCTGTGGCAGTTGTCAGCATTATCCTCCTCACCGCCCTCAGCCTCTAGCACATACTGATGGATCAAAGCAATGGCAGCCCATAACATTTTTCTGGTTAAAATTCCCCTGCATGTGTACACCAATGGTGTAGAGTTTGTGGGAAAAAACAAACTGTAAGGTGTTTCCATAGTTTATACTGTTGTGCTGCAGATGCTGCCTGTATGATTGGTTGACTATGATGCATTCCACCCGATATCTATGTAATTTTGTTTAGCTAAGCTTATCTGGGGGCCATGGAGCTCCATTGTGCTTACACCATGCATGACACACACCACCTTTTCATGTCTGCTGCTCCTCCTGCTTACACAATTGTGTTATAGCACCTACACGGTTGGGTGCAGTTTGGCACTTGGAATATTTTTGTGAGTCAATACATTTCCCCTTATTTGCATACCCCACTGCCTTAGTCCCTAGTTACTGCACTACACCAGAGCCTTTCCCCTTAGCAACCACTGTTCCCTGGTATTGTTTTGATTCTGCATGCAATAGACTATAATGGCAAAATGTAGATTTCCCTTAAAATTGTGTTTTCACTTTTTTTTTCAGCATGATCTCTTTGTGTGCTGCTGCCCTATGCTTAAACGTCCGAGATCAGCCAAAAAAAAAAAGTTTTATTTTTAGAAAAATGAAACGCTTTTCCATGCCAATGGCCATATATTTGGCCACTGGCATGCCTAAAGATTATAATACATGCTTTTATTTGAGCTGTCATGCCTCCATTTTAATTTCTGCAGAAATATATTTGGCTAGTAGCCGAATTTATTTCTGGAACTAACACTATTCTTGCATGGATGTCTGCCTGCTTGCTGAATCGCTAATTCACCTCATTTGCATGGTTTTCAGCAGCAAATGAGGTAATTATTATTATGCAGTGGTGTCTTCCTACTTCCTTCTATAAAAAAGCTAGCTAGTGTTAAAGAAATCAATATTAAAGCAGTAGACATCTTAAAACCATACTGTTTCCTTGACTTTACTAACACAAATGCCCTTCATCAGTTAGTGTACACTCTAAACAGGTTCAAACATACTGGACCTAGTCCTCAACAATATGGAACAGCACTGCATTAACCTCCCCCCATTTCACTTCCTCACTGCTGAGGTCAGATCAAAAAGTTGTCTCCTTCAAAATAAAAATCAACTTGGAAAACCCAGAAAAACCTATTACAGTTAGGAAGTATTCTAAAGCAAACTACTTTATATTTTGACAGTTTATCAAAATTCAGTGCCCTGCCTAACCCCAATTTCACAACAGTCTATGCAGAATTGTTTACAGTAGTACTGTATAGACATGTAAATGGCTGCATAGAGACTGCTGTCCCTATCAGAAGTAATCCTAAAACAAACCTCAAAAGCAAAACAAACTCCTAATCTTAATGGAATATATAACAAAAGGAAAAAAGCCATGGCCAAAATCAGAAAAAAACAACTCTCATATTGACAACAGCTCACTAATTAAACTAAACTGGAAACTAAGAGAAATAACTAAATCTGAAAAGGAAAATTACAAGGTCAAGATAGCCTCTCAAGCTAAAAACAACTACAAGGCTTTCTACAAGTATGTCTAAAAACTCCGAGGTAATACACAACAGTGCGAATTGGTAGTAAATGGTACCATCTTCACTGAGCAGAGTGACATAGCAAACCTGTTGGCTGAAAAATTCAGCTCAAACTTCACCCCCCACTCCCTCAGCCACACCCCTGGAAATCCCTACCAGCATACCACCATCCCCCCAATTAGCAGGGAGCAGGTCATGGCAGTGCTCCTAAAGGACAAAAACACAGCCTCAATAGAGCCTGACAATATCCTGGGTGTCCTAAATAGCCTAAAACATGTCCTATCAGGACCACTTGAGTCATATTTCAACTGCAGCTTCAAACCATGTTTCATACCAAGTGAATGATGCAAGTTCATGGTTATCCCCTGGACCATCAACCTGCCCTGGAAACTGCAGAGCCATTACTCTGACAACTCTAATACACAAAGCCATGGAACAAATTATGGAAATGATCAACAAAGACATTGACAGCCTACAGACCATGGACCCATTCCAGTCTGATTTTGTCAAAGGAAGGTCAAGCCTACGCAACCTATTAGACTTCTTTGAGAAGTCAAACAAGGGAATGGATGAACAGTAAATGGTGCATACCACCTACCTAGATCTGGCTAAGGCACTTGATACAATACCCCACTTAGGTATTGTGGGAAACTCACCAAACTAGGCATAAATCCATATATAACTCACTGAATTGTCAGCTGGCTCACAGATTTGACCCAAGATGTCAGGATTGTTGAGTCCATCTCCACCAAGATCAGGTCACCAGCAGAGCACAACAGGGCTCTGTGCTGGGCCCACACCTGTGTGTCATCTGTTTCTCAGAAGTCAAGGCTAATTTCAAGAATCTCTGGTTAACCAAGTTTTTAGACAACTGCAAATTAGGACCTATCATAAATTTACCCCATGATACTGACATCCTACAAGTGATTCTAACGCAGACAAATGACAGGTGCTAAAGCCATGGATTAAAATTCAATGCAAAGAAGTGCATTTTAGTGACTTTTACGAAAACATACTCCCAGGCAAATTATTCCATTGATAAGACAACCCTAAGAGCTGACCTAGTAGATACAGCTCTGGAAACATATGTAGACAGAAATTTGGCTGTTGACTAACACATAGCCAAGATGGTGGGAAAATCATTCTCTGTCACCCAACTTATAAGTAAGAGTATGGCATCCTGGTCTAAGGAAGTTGTGGTACTACTCTACTTGGCCCTTATCAGACTTATCTTTGAGTACAAATGCCTTCTTCCACATGTACATGACAAGACATATGCAACAGCTGGTGTGTCGACAGAGGTTCCTCACCAAGACGAATCCAGGGTATTAACACATTGTCCTGTACAGCTCATCTTGGAGCTCTGTCTCCATACTTGGTCTTCTATAGATTGTTGAGAGGCTGCCTGTGCTCAGCATACAAGGCATCCTTAGATTCAGCCCTGATGGATCTTTTGCACATCTACAAAATGAACAGCACCAGAAACACTACATCCAGAGATTCAAACTTTACTTGTGACAAAAATAGAACATACTTGTTAGACAGATATGTACCTCAAAGATCACCATCCTCTGGAATAGGCTCCCCATACATGTGAATCAGAGTTCATCCCTAACCTTATTTGAACATAACCTTGACTATTGAATGGGAAATCATAAATTCATCCCTGGGCTGATTCACATGTCTCTTATAGACAGTGGCCAACAGTGAACATTCCCTAACTAACAATGGATGGGAAAACATAAACTCAACCCGGTCCATCCCCGTGTCTCCTATAGCTAGAAGCCAATGATAAACATTCCCTAACTAAGATACCCCTACATAACTTTTTAGCAACCCCTAAATAGCATACATAACCCGCCTAAATAGCACATCCCTCCTAACTAACATACCCCCTCAAATGTAGATGCGCTTGTTACAAGAAGATGCAGTTGGGTTGGGTTGTGCAGCTAGGCTTATAAAGGCCCTGGTGGTTGTTAGCCTAATATATACCTTTGTACCTATGAACCTAAAAGATAAAATACCTAAACTGTTTATGCTTGGGATATCATGCTAGCTCTTAGCCCTTACCTAGTGCCTAGTTTTAAAAATTACACTACCATGATTCTTCACATGGTGTCTGATAATGCATTATCATGTTTACAACACCGTTTCTATTAGAAAATTCATAGTGATATTGAACATTGGTATGAAATTTCTAAGTATCCAGCTAGGCCATAATGTTCAAAGGAGCTATGCAGTGTAGGGAGTGTTCCACCTCTCTGTAAGAACTGATACTGCAGAGATTAGACAGTCGATGGACCATATGCCTGCAATGCCAGATCTGACATACAGGTGGGCCTTCTATTGCTGGTGTGACCAACTTCAGAGACAGGGAGGATCATGTAGGAGGATCGTGCACATGTTATGGTCCCCTTTCATGAGCCATCCAGTTTGAATTATAGAGATGGCTGAAAACATTTTTTAAAGAAACTTGAGATATAGTTTGCAGGGCAGCCCCACAGTATACCATTACTCTACTGTCTTATCAAACACTACATAACTGACAATTATGTCCAACATGTGGAAGGTACTGTGAAGGTATCCAGTGTCCTGTGATCTCAAGGGTAATGAGGCAGCCTCAATAGTCATCTGACTTTACCAGAAATGGGCAGAGGTTTATTTACATTGAATGTTTCAGAATATCATTGCCTAGTCCTGGCGTGAAAGGTATTCACTACAGTTGTGTTGCAGGTGTAACACTGAGAATTGTCTCCACCCTCATCCCACCTACCTTTGCCCACCTGTTAAGGGTATACACAACTTCACTAAACCTACATCCCTCCTCCTCAACCACCTTAAGGTGATATATTCCCACACTAAACTTCCATAGAGTTTCATCACTATGCACACTTAAATAAATACACTAATAAATAACACATCATTTTTGTACCTCCTCACCTTCCCATATACACTCGCAGGTCCTCTCCCATCATCACAGACTGCTACTACTTACTTTCAAAACACCTTTTCTAGCCTACCTTCCAGAATGCTTCTCCACCTCACCATCTTACTCCTCCTTCCTTTGACGTACCACACCATACCATCAATAACCCCATCTCTTCTCCCATCTCTCAACATACTCCACTACTCTATCACAAAGCTCTACAATCACTCACTTGAACCCCAAGATCTACCCAACTCATATATACATTCCATTCTCCACCTACCACTCACATAGAACTTCAGCTTCACATTCCCTTTAACTCATCTTCTCCAAGCCTACCAAACTCAAGCAACCCCCATCTCAAACTTCCTAAACACCTTTATAAATTCACCCCATCTTGCTTATAATCCTCCTCAGAGCCAACATTGAATCCAATCCATGTCCCTCCTACCACATAACACCCATAAGTTTTCCCGACACCTCCACCCTCTACTATTCATTATTTAACACCCAAAGAGTTTCTAATTAACTTGACCAAATAAACATGTTCCTTACAATCCACACACCTGACATCACAGCTGTCACTGAAACATGGCTCAAACAAAACAATCCTAATTTTTAGCACCTGCTTCTCTCCTCCAAATACCTCTGAGATACAAGACCTGGCAGTTGACAAGGTAGGAACACTCACACTCCTTATAAAAACAACCTTAATCCCACTATCATTGTCCAATCAAATGCCTCCTCAGATACTGAACCCAAGTGGTTCCTTCTAAATCTTCCTCCTGGAAAAATAATAGCAGCCACCTACTTTTCTCCTCCAGCCTCTCCTAACAAATTTAAATCCCTTATTCCTACTATTACCTCAGCTGCCAAAAACTACACAGACATTTTTATTCTAGGAAATTGTAACCTAAACTACCTAGGTCCACTGAGAAATGACATTGCTGAATTTTGAGCCAATATCAACCTTGTTATGGTTTGTCGATGATGCTTCTTGTCCAAACCAACAACCACTCCCTCCTGGATCTGTTAATTGCTAATAACCATACCATCATCTCCAGTATATCTGTTCTTACACACTCATTCAGCATCCACTGCTCAATAACCTTCCAAATTATCTACTAGTCACCATATCTGCCCCACAAACTTGGTACTTTAGACCTAGATCTAGAATCCATACAAATAACCTCAAAAAACACCTAGCAACTTTTGACTGGGCTCCCATTACCAACTTACAGAACACCAACTCAGCTGTAAAAGCTTTTACACCCTCCTTCAACTTCAAGATAAATTCTTCTCTATCACACAGTACCTTTTCAAATACAATTAAGCCCCTGGCTAATAACTGAACTGAAATATCTGCTCAAACTTAGGGAAAATGCATGGTCTTCATGAAGATAAACCCCCTCACTAGAAAACTGTACTGCCTTTACCTCACTACATAACCTAGCTAATCAAGCCATACACAGGCACAAAATCAACTATTTCAAAAACAAACAACTTGATCTGCTAGACAAAGTCAAACATTTATGACAGGAAGTAAATCTTGTCACAGGACAAAAATCTAGTAATCCCACATCCCCACCTATCACCATCTAGAACTTTCATGGCCACTCCCAACCTCTGACATTCTCTAGGAATTCAGACATCTCCCTATTACTGCAACCTCTCCTTCTACTCGCAGATCTCCCAGCCTCCTCCTTTTATCCTCCTCTTCTATTTTAAGAAAATTATACACAAATTAACTGTTCTTCTTGTGAAAAACATACCCCTAGATGTACCCCATGTTGCAAACAGCCATCTTTCTTGGTAGATATCACTCTATAAAGACTTCCTTACCACACCTTTACTACATATTTATAACCACTGCTTAACTCAAAATACAATGCCAGACAACTGCTTTTGCTAAACCCCTTCCCAAACAACTTCAGCCAGAAAATGCCTCGTACTTCTGCCCTATTTCCATCCTCCATTACACTTGGGAAAATACTTGAAAAACTTATCTACAACCAACTGTCCACTTACATGCAACAGTACCATCTCCTCATTCTTAAAGAGGATGGATTCTGGGATGGTCAAAGCAGAATGACAACACTATGGTCACGTACAGAGAAGATCCTTCTCAACAGAGAGAACAGAAACTTTTCTCTAGCTCTCTTTGTTGACCTTACCAAAATTTTTGATCTTATTGACTACTTCCTGATTCTTCACTCCCTCCAAGAAATTGGGGTCATCCCCATCACTATCATCTGTTTCACCATTTCTTAACAAATAGGTATTTCAGAGTCAAAATAGGCTCATCCCTATAACTTCCAGCACCCCTTACCAGAGGAGTGCCCCAGGAAATCATATTTACTCACTATTGTCTTCAATCTTTATTAAAAAAACTACCCTGTGATCTCCTTAACCTTTTTGTCATTCTCTATGCAGATGGCATGGTTATTCTCCAATTTATTTCTTCACATTCATCTATTCAAACCAAGCTTCTGTCTGACCTCCACTCCCTTAGCTCTTGGCTAAACAACCATAAGCTACTCCTTACACTGACAAAACAAAAATTATGATATGTGGAACCTCACAAAAGCTTACAAAAATCCTAAAAATCTCAGTATTGCAGATCTCAATGGTACCCCTATAGAAACCACCACATCCTTTGAATGCTTAGGTTTATGTCTAAGCTAGTCACTTAACTTCCAAAGCCACATGGAAAACAGAAGGAAAAAATATCAGTACTCTTATATTTTGGTCTTGGAAAAATATCTCCCTTTCTCTCCACAACAAATAGAGCTGTGATAGGCAAAGGAGGCCTCTTTGCTCATTTTGAATACAGACTTTCCACCATAGACACAGCCTCTAAAAAACTTATCTATTCTACAGTCCATTGGAAACAAAATCTGACAGTTCATTTCCAATTATTCCCCTCAGAAATGCCACTGCATCAATCCCCTATGGAGTTGAGCTACTCTTAGGGTCTCTTGTTTTCAAAGTACTCCATCCCCTCTTGCAGCCAAATTCCATAATAAAACTACCCCTTACAACTTTCACAACCTCTTCCAATTAACTCCCTAACTCCAGAAACCCCAAACCAAACTGCACTGTACCAACCATTCCTTCTGCATTCTTGCACCCAAACTCTGGCAATCCCTCCTGGCTAAACTAAAAGAAGTGTCCTATTTCCCCAGCTTCATAACTCAACTCAAAAGACACATCCATCAGAAATCTGACGTCAAGTGCTTTTCCACTGGACACGTAACCTAACGCTCCTCCCCTGTCTCACTTCTACTTTGTCCCGCTGTTCTCAGCTGCTTCTTCACTCTCATATTTACTAATAAAACTAATTCACATTTGTTTTTTCTACTCTCCATAGTATTTACATAATGTATTAGTTGTCTTTGGAATTATCCAGTTTCTGCAATTACTCCATGTTTGTGAATTTGTTTTTTTTTTTTGTGAATATCTTCATCCAGGCCGTGTCTGCAAATGGTGTATTGTGCTCAGTGTTCTTCCATGTTAAACAAACTAACTAAATAAATAAATAGATTAATAAGCGAAACTCTCCCTTACCAACAATGAAGATATAAAATGAGAATGGAGCTGGTTAAATGTACCACTGCAGGATGGTGGAAAATGCAGGACCTAGTTTCCATTAGCACTAGAACTATGCACTTTAGCAAAACAATTATCTTAAAGTGCAAGTGGTATTAACCATTTATTTGAACTGTTTATAAGAGCTCTGCAAGGTAGCAAGGCAGGCTGATTAAAAGATGTAGTAATAACTGGAGTGATCTGTTATGTGAAAATTCACAAAAAAAATGTTTTGCAAAAGTATAAAAGGTAATGGCCTAACAACAATTTAAATAGTTACTGACTTTATAAAAATAGGCATACAATTATCTATCAAGGGATTTGATGTAACAAGATAGGAAATATTTTTCCTAGTAGAGATATTACGGATGTCATAAGAATTTACCCTGATACCCCTCACCTTTTTCATATACCTAAAGAAGTTGTATGACTGCACTTTGAAATGCAGGATACCAGGGCTTTGCCTAAGTATTATTAATTTCCTGTACTTATGGTACTTGACAGTAAATCAAACACACAGTGTTGGTATTAGACTCAGTAAGGGTGAATCTTGTCTCTCCACTTTTTGTGAATTTCATACACACGGTAAGGTAAAGCCATGATCTGGAGAACATCTAGTTTTGAGAAATAATTCATGTTGTTTACAGATGATATTATAGCAATAATCCACGCCTGGGTGTGGGTAATGCTGGATTTACCCACGGTTGGTGTGGTTTGGTCACGAGGGCAAAGCCCGAGTGGCCAAAAAAGACAACCTTGGGTAAATCCAGCATTACCCACACCCAGAAGTGGGTTATTGCTATTATACAATGACATTATTTAAGAAAAAAAAAACTTTTCTTAAATAATGGCATTATATAATGCCTCCTTGCTGCCCTTCCGCAGTTGTCTGGTATTCTGCAGCAGTTCTGATGTACTGTGCATGTGTATGTTTATGTAGTACATCAGAGCTGTGGGTGGAAGCAATGGAGAAAGCAAGATCTTCGTTGCTTTTTACAAACTGTCTCACTATGTTAAAGGAGTTTAACATAGCGACACAGCTTTAAAAAAAGCAATGGAGAAAGAAAGATCTCCGTTACTTTTTTTAAAGCTGTCTCACTGTGTTAAACTCTTTTAACCTAGCGAGACAGTGTCTAAACAGCAATGGAGATATTGCGTTCTCTGTTGCTGTAAAAAAAGACTTATACTAATGGAAAAAGTCCGGGCGACTGGACCTTTTTCCATAAGTCTGATTTACAACGTGCACACTGACCAATCAGCGTGCACTTTTTGCAATATTAATGGGGGGGGTCATTGTATAATATTCTTTTAAAAATAACTGTTATTGCCAGCATTCTGTGAAGCAGTTCTACACTGAGTAAGAAGCAGATGGGATGAAAATCAGCACTTCCAAATAAGCGGTCATGTTTTTTTTTTTTTTTTTTTTTTTTTTTATGTTTTGAAAAGGGTGAACAGCTTTTGATAAGTAAAGGGAACCAGCTAATGGAGGAGTTTAAGGATGTTAGGGTGTAGTTCCTGAATGATGATAGAGGGGACTGAGAGACTGTCGATGGGTACTGGCCGTATCGATTCTGCAGGTATCGTACTGGGCTTTGCTGATAAAATAAGATCTGAATCAAAGAAAGACACTTTCAGTTTACTATTTGGTCTATGTTCTCATTCTAATCTATATTTATGAAGTTTGAGTATTGACTTCAAGGATAAAATTACAGATAGAAGCATCTGAAATGAGGCATACTTATAGTGTAGCCTTGGCTCATTCTCCAGGTTAGAGTGTAGAGCTCGGCAATCCAGGCCAATCACAGAGTGTAGACTGTGTTCCTCCAGGTAAAGAAACATCACTTTTGATAGTTTGAGAACTTTGTGATAATGTTTGTTTGTCACCTTCTCTTAGAGAGGTACCAAATATGCCAGAATGGGATGAAGCCAACCAGACATGCTTCTGAGATAATTTCTCTTGGCTTGCCTGTTAATGCTGGGGAATCCCACAAGTTAAGCTACAGACTGTCTCTGGTGATAATGATAGTTGGTTTACCTTGCTTAGCTTGCTATCACCAATAGCCTTGGCATGACAAAAGGTTTTGAAAATGCATAGCTAGATGGAACCAGTAGTATGCAGGCTTTATGAAATTTCCATAGCTGGAAGGAACAAATAACTTTGCAAATTAATTAAAAATTTAAATAAATTTAAATAAATGAACTAATCTAAAAATTGCTTAATGCATAGACATAAAAGAACATGTATAAAGACACAGTGACAGATCCTTGATAGAACGTTTGAAAAACAAATCATTCAGATAGCATCGGTAGTAACCAGCAAATAATTTTATAAATTAAGGAACACTTGTTGGCTGTAAACCAAGCTAAACAACAAAGAAAAACAACCATTTAAGTGACCTATAGAAAAACTTCTAAAATATTTACCTGAAATAACTGGCATCTGGGCTCAATGTAATGATTAAAGTAATTTTTTTGACACACCCAATAATATCTGTTCAAAATAATAATAATGAATTTTAATGATGGGCTTTAAAATACAAATAAACTATTTAAGGCAGAGGGTTTGTGCCACTGCATATTCTATTTACTGCATGCTGGTGTTTGTGATTCTGTCCTAGCTGAACATCATGGGGCAATATATGCATGTAAACTAAATGTTTTGGAACTATCATTTATTTCAGATGCATGTGTAGTCTTATTGCATGTATTCATTACATTATTTATTTACTATTTGGTAACCTCACACAAACACACACACCACAGTCCTCATACCTGCCCCTGATTTTCCTGCCCTCACTTTTTCTAATGTTTCCCCCTCCCCTCAGATCTCCATAATAGTTTATGTGCCATTATGGCACCATTGTAGTTTCCCTGGTGGATAGTGTTCTCACCATCCCCAGATCCCCATACTGCTGTACGTGCCATTATGGCACCATTGTAGAATCCTTGGAAACTAGTCTTTCCCCACAACCCCCAATCCCCATAATAGGTTATGTGCTGTTACTGAACCATTGTAGTTTCCCTGATGGATAGAGTTTCCAGTCACACCCAATCCCTGCACTGCTTTATGTGCCTATATGGCAACATTAGTACCTGGTATCTCGTGCCTCCCACCCCAATCCCCATACTGAAGTTGTTGCCATTATGGCATTGCAGTGTAAAGTAATCCCTGGTATCTTCACCCCTCCCAAATCCCTGTACTGAAGTTGATGCTATTACAGCACTTAGATGTAGAGAATCAGTTGTGTCTAGAGGCTACCCGACCAACTGATTCTTTTACTACAGCCATAATCAGCATTTTTGGTGAGGGTTGGTCATGCTGATCAGCACAGCTGAGTGATTTCTTAAATCATTCAACATATAGACCTTCCAGGAGGCAGTTCTGAGAGAGAGAGAGAGAGAGAGAGAGAGCGCGAGAGAGAGATCACATGGCTAATTAGCATATGCCTCTAGCCTGGAGTGCTTCATTAACATTCAGCACAGCTGTGGAGCCAGCCCTTCATGGTGCTGCTTGTCTTCATGCTGGAGCACCGTATAGCACTGTCATATGGCCATTGCTGGGTACAAAAAGGTTATCATAATGTGTACACAATAGTATACACATATTAATACCTTTATGAGTGCCCCCTCCCACAGAAAAAAGGCAGCAATTTGCACAACTAAGGAAAGAAAAATGGAACAAAAAATATACTATTTTTTCAGCTCTCCAGACTAAGTAGGAGAAACCTTCAAGAGCTATGGCAACATGAAATAAACAGAAACCTGAATTAAAGCCTTGAAAACATGTCAAATAAAAGTTTATTTATTTATTTTTTGCCGCAACTACTTGTTATATAATAGATATAATTTTACTGCCTTTGCAATTAATTATCTTCATATGACATAGTGTAACCTCAGAAGTGGCAAGTCAAACGTAACATGAAAATACACTGAATTTAGCAGGGGAACACTATCAACATGCTTTTAACTAACCAGCTGATTAGAAAGCATTGTTTAATGTACAGTAAACACAAAGAGAAACACAACTACTTTGGTCTTTACAAAGGCCAAACCAAAAAGGAGCACTGATCTCTATTGCAAACCACACTGCAAACTCTTTTATTGAATATTTTACAATAATTAAAAAGGGAGATTGTTTATTAAGCAGCAGTATGGATAATTCAAGAGGCATTTCATATGTATTTTCCTTCCTAGTTCACTGATCAGTGAACTGCCTTCACCTCAGTAAAAAGCAGCTCTTTATATTGTTCTATGGGGAATGAGACATTCTGCTGGCTACAAAAACAAACCTCCTAAAATCATCCATTCCTGGGAGTACAGCTCTGGGCTAAGTTCCTCTTCCCAACAGACATTTGCTCCTTTACACCAGTTAAGCACATTATTTAAAGTTTAGTTATCGGAATATTCTTTTATGTGGTTCAAGTCAGCTGGTCTCAATATACTACATCATCTCATCCTCACAGCATGTGTTTTTTTTCCACAAGATATTATTAAAATTTTAAATCAAATACTTTGCAATCACACTTTTTTTTTACAAAGGTTCCAAAATAGGTATGGCTTTTCAAAAAGTTAGGGATTGCTATGTACATGAATTTTTTAAATGTATACACAGTTGTCTTTCAACATAATTCTACATAATCTCATAAAAGGAAGTCATTTAGGTTAAAACATATCAAAAACAGTCTGTTAAACAAATAGTCCTCTCTGCAAGCATTTCTGGTGCTCTAGGCAGACATTTGTCACTTTTAGGTGTCATCGTACACTTGTCATCACATACTTCTTTAGGTATAAGCCTTAAATGATCAAAGTCATAAAATGTTTCAGGAATAAACAATGGCTAATTAGAGTATGCCTTCCATTACAAACATATACATCAGTATTGCACAAGTACAACTGTTCATTTTCCCTTACTTCTTAAATTTAAAATCAAATTGTCCTTTCTGGAAAATGCATCAGCTTACCTGCCTCCTAGAATATGTATATCCCTTCATCTTCTAGTTTTTCAAAGCTCCTTTTTCTTAGCACATTATCTAATTTTTGTGTGGTTCATCAATAGATTCATTTTATTTTGAAGTCATATTTGAGAATTCAGTTGACAGGAATAGCATCTGCTATGGCATGTCCTGTAGTTTTGTAACCTGTCAACAGGCTAAACATTTATTGTCATTACTGATTTTATTTTTAACAGTAGGATTCAATATTGTTTCCCTTTTGTTAGCCACTAATCTATTTATTGGACTCTATAATGTGGTAAAGTTTTGATAATGTATTTACTGAGTTAAAGAAATTTGTTTAAAATGAGTACTAATGATTAGTGGGCCTTTATTGACTTTGATACTGCTATCGGAATATTCATTCATATTTTCTCACTGAGAAAATCTTAGCCAACACAGGAATTACAATGTTACCTAATATAGCTGCTACATACTTTATAAAATCAGTTATTTATTTATTTATTTATTTATTTATTTATTATTTATTTTACATTTGTTGACCTGGTTAGTCCAACTTAGCTGATAGCCCTTTTTCAGCAAAGGCCTGGCGAGAAAAGTTCCACAAAATTTACAAAAAAAAAAAAAAACATTCAAAACAAAAGGAATTTAGGTATATACTAACCAATTTTAAAGATAAAAAACATACAGAAGAACATCTCAAGAGATGTCTACATCCTTAATGGCATTGGAAACACCTAATATAAATGGTTTGGGTAGTAATGGTGAGAATGACACTAACACTGTGGTTACTTTTACCATATTGGTTTTATTACTACTTACAGTTTACAAGCAAGATAAATTAAAAGAATTGTACAGAAAAACTGGTCTTTAACGAGTTCAGAGAGAGAAATTATAAAGAAAATTGGTGAACAACCAACAATTGTTTTCAGGAGGGGGCCTAACTTAAAAAAAAATGCAGAAAAAACATTTGTTAATTTGACAAAGAACATAGGGTTGCTTAAATGTGTAATGTGTAACTACTGTAAGTACATAGAGACAGGTAGTAAATGTTACATTCAATATAACACATACCACTTAAAGAAGAAATACAATTGTACTTATAAACTAGTGGTATACCTAGCCCAGTGTCAGCTCTGCCCCTTTTACATAGGAAAAAACAAACATAAACTAAAAGAACGTATATATGAACATCTGTATTGTATAAACAAAACTAAATTGGAAAATGCATTAGCAAGGCAAATTAATCAAAGTCCAACACATCACTTTAAATTTAAGGTAATAGACCAGGTAAATACAAAATTGAGGGGGGTCCTATTAACATTTTATTAGAAAAACTAAAATTATTGTGTATTCTACGGACTAATGCCTGTATATACCCCGGTATAAATGAGAGTTGTTCCATTACATGTTTTCTTAAACTAAAACAATTAACCAGATAAACTGAGTTAATGACTACATATAATTGTAGTTAGAAGTTATATTTATTGTATATTTCATGATAGTTGTTTGTGGCTGTTTTCATGGTCTTAGAAGAGACATGATGGTTTTACATTATATTACTAGTGCTTTAAGAACAAACTAACTAATGAATTACTTAAATGACCGGTATCACATGACTGTTGATTTTAATTTAAATGGTACAAGAGATCAAATTAATGTATGTCTGATGAAGTTTGTATCACTGATCAAACGAAAAGCACTTCATTTTATTGTTTTTAGTGAATAAATCACATATTTTTGGTTATTGTTCATTTCCAGAAGCTTTTTCTTCATGTTTCAGTTTGTGAGTTTGTGTTACCTTGGAATTTAGAGTTAACACTTTTGTCATGAAACCTTCAGGACTTCTACAGAATCTACATTTAAATACAATGCAATTTAAACTTAAAGATAGATGATGTAGATGTGTTGTATTCAAACCAATAAATATTCAGGTTATTAAAGATGTAAATTACTTTATAAACAATAAGTAAATCACCAAATCAAAAATGTGGGCATCTCTTAAATAGCATTTTGTCAGCACTAATGAGTCACCATATATGCACCATCTGACCCTTAATACTGCTCCATGTTTGATAATAGGGATGGCAACTGCTAAAATGGAGATACAAATCTGAGAATGTGTTCTCTCTAAAAATTATTAACTTGAGATAGGACTTCTCAGAATGCTTAATGTCACAGGCATGCTCATAGATTCTATCCTTGAGCATTCTTTCTATTTTTCCCATGTAAAATACAGAACAGGTAAAGCATGTCATAAGATATACCATTGATCTGGTTTCAGAATTATAAGCACTAATGCATACTACTGATCTTTCATAAACATCAAGGAAAATGTTAGGGCCCTCACTGATGAATTTATAATAACTGTAAAGCCCACATTTAGTCATTTTCTGTTTTTGGTATATCAACTTTTAAAGGTCCTGATTCCAGCATCTGTTTAATGTTTTTACTTTTACTCCTGATAACCAGGAGTTATTCACCCAGTTTTGCTTTCATGTTGTCAAGAACAGATTATACCCATGCATTATGGATACTTTATCTGATATAATATGCATCTATTGATAATGATAACACTAAAGTTCTTGATCTATTTATTGCTATTGCCAAAGGGTAAATTATTGTGGATACTCAGAAATCAGTATTACCAAAAATGGTTCATACCATGTACATCTCCTAATCAAAATTTCTTTCTCAACTTTTTTAATCAATTGTTCAGGCCAATCTCTGTTCAGGATAGCATACTGAGATATTCAGGTGCATTAAAAATATTTTGTCAGCACTAAGGAGTCATGACATGTGTACCATCTGACCCTTAATAATGCTCCACCTTGATGATAGAGATGGCAGTTGTCAAAATGGAGATATAAATTTGAGAATGTGTTCTTTCTAGAAATGATCAGTTTGAAATAAAACTTTTCAGCATGCTTAAAAGTGTGATATCTAAAAATCCATCCTTTAAAATTCAAATTTAAAAGTAAATTTTAAGAATGTTTTTCCATTATAATTGATGCTCCAACAGCTCTGTCTCATTTCCATCAAATTATAACAAAATGTCATCCAAAAAGTATTATAGATGTGTAAATGTTTCAGGAATTTGGAAATGAATATAAATTTGTTTTCTCATGCTACTAATACAGTGTTGTATAGAATGCATTGCAGGTGGCACTCATAGCTACACCAGTCAACTGGTGAAAAAAATAATTTTCCATCAGAATAAAAAAAAACATTATTACATACTACCCTATCCACAAAGTCCTACAAAGTATATATTCATAGTTTAGTTCCAAGTCACCAAGGGAGAATGAAATAGTCCTTTATTATTCCAACAACAGATAATAAGCGCTTTCGTCTGAGCGCTTATTATCTGTTGTTGGAATAATAAAGGACTATTTCATTCTCCCTTGGTGACTTGGAACTATTCATTGGTTTACACAGTTGGTTCAGATTTTTTTTGGTGTGATATATTCATAGTTTGTCAAAGAAGAATTTTAATAAATAAAAGCCATTAAATTCTTCAAGCCCAACAAATGTGGGATAACTGTAAAAAAAAAATACCACATCAACAGTAACTAATAATAGGTCACCCACTCGTGTCAAATTGTGTAAAACATGCTATGAATCCTTTATAATGTACTTGTTGGTATTGAGGATATTGTTATTATTATTATTATTATTATTATGTTAAATCAATGTAATTTGTAATGGGTTCAATCTCAGAGCTGCTAACGGCAACAATAGGTCTCATGGTGGGTTGGATGCATTTGTGTGTAGTTTTTGAATTCCAAATATGAATGAAATAACAGTTATTTAGACTTCAATTTGATTTTCTTGTGATAACATATCTTGCAGAATCATGTCAGTTAGATAACAGTCTATTTTGGCATAAGCAATGTGAATGTCATTGAGTAACGCACATTCATAATTTTCATTATCTGACAGTAATTTAGACATTTTGCTAATATAATCGATAACATCCTTGAGTAACACCCTGCCTTTTTAATGGATTTCATCACCTAATATATCTACTGGACACCAATGCAGCCAACAATTTTTCATTTTCATAACTGTGGTTGTTGTTATGCTGTCATGTTTTCTTATTGAAAATGATGCCTAAATTGTTTTAATTCAATATGCTTATCTGTCAGACAATCTTTTTTTCTCCAAAAACAAAATAAACAGCAAACCAGATAAATACAAAGAAGGAAAAAAAACACGCTTAGTCCCAAAGAAATGTAGTAAGTGCTTTTGTTTACTCAAAATCAGCAAACTTCTTCAGACAATGCTTGTAAATTAACACAGAGCTTAAATAGACAAAATAAATGACATCATCAACAATTATTATGAAGATATACTTCCACTTAAAGGGCTATTACTTAATAAATTAAAAATACATATAAAATATCCTAAGAAAATACTATACATAAATGAATATGTATACAAGAATATATATATATATATATATATATATATATATATATATATATATATATATATATATATATATATATATATACACACACACACACAAATAAATACAATTATCTATTAAGGGCCCTCATTTTTTAAATACTTTTAATACAAACAAAATCATTAAGGCCCGGGGGAACCTGAGCATTCAACCTTAATTGCCAAATTAATTCTTTCTCATCTAACTTCAAAGAAACTGGTCCACCCCTAACATTGTCCTCGATTTTTTCAATGACAAGAAAAACAAATCCATGTGTAGGATAATCTTTAATATACCTAGCTAAGGCATTATTCAAATTCAATTTACTAATTGAATACAGATGTTCATAAATTCTATTTTTAAGGGGTCTTTGTGTTCTCCCGACATAAAAGGTAGGACAAACAGAGCAGGAACTGAAATACACAACACTCCTTGAATTACAGTTAAACCTGCCCTTAACATAATATTTTTGGTTATGTATGACAAAGGAATTCCTAACATTAATGTATTTACACCAACGGCAAGCTCCACATTTTAGCATACCACAGTGCGGAAAATATTGCTTAGGGGTCACATTCTCAAGGATACCTTTTAAATTCCTACCCTTTCTAAATACTACACTAGGAGAGTCACTTACACTATTCCTAACAATATTGTCTTCCAAAAGAAAACACCAATTCTTAATAAGAATGGATTTCAACAAGGGGGCATCCAACGAAAAAGTAGTAATAAAACTTAGTTTATCAACCTTTGATTAAGGGAGACAGAAAAATGGTTAGAACCAGGCACGAAATCAATGTAATCATCCATAAGTTCACCCCCATCATTTCCTGAGAGGCTACTCTCCAAGATACCAACATCCTTTTCTGGACCCATCATATCCATAAATTCTCCTTTGGCCAATAAGGGTTTAAAAATCCCTCTCAGTCTTTTGGAATGGACTTCACATATTAAGTCTTCCAACAATCTACTAGGGTACCCACACTTGACAAACATTTCTCTCAACAGGGTACATTCATTCATGAAATCACCCTCTAAGGACACCATTCTTGCTGCCTAGACTAGTTGACCTTTGATGACCACCCTTTTCTGAAAATAAGGGTGACAACTAGAATAATGAAGGAAGGCATTTGAATAAGTTGACTTCCTAAATATCCTAGAAATGAACCTACCATTAAGAACATCTTTAATTAATTTGACATCCAAGTAGGAGATTTCATTCACCCAAAAATCCCAAGTGAATTTCAGAAAATGAGTAAAATGTGAAATGTGTTCAATGAAAGTCAGCCAAAGCCTGATCACCCTTCCAAAGGATAAAGATATCATCCAAATAATGGGTGTACCATGCTACCATTTGCTGAAAAATATTATCCTTAAACAAAAAGTTTTTTTTCCCAATAGACCATCACGGTATTAGCAAAGGTGGCCCCACAAGGAGAACCCATGGCAACACCCATTTTCTGTAAATAAAATTCTTTATCAAAAATAAAATAATTATTACTAAGCACCAACTCTAATAAATAAATAACAAGGTCAATACTTGACCTGTCAACATGTTTGTCAAGCAAAAATTCCCTTACCCAGTCACAGCCGATGTCCTGAGGTATAACTGTATACAAATCACGGACATTGACCGTAAGAAAGTTGGAGTCCTTAGAAAAGGGAAGATTGTTTATAGCTTCCAAGAAAGCCCACGAATCCTTACAGATCTGGGATTCATCAAGGAGGGCCCCTTTCAATTTGGTGTTAATAAACTTAGCACATCCATACATGATGGATTGCCTACCATCAACAATCAGACGAAACGGAGGGTTAAACAAATCCTTGTGGATTTTTGGCAACCCAAAAATAACAGGTGTCAGAGGATGGGTGATACAAAGATAATTATATAAATCAACATCAATATGCCCATCAATAAAGAGATCATTAATAAACCCCCTAACTCATTGGTAGGCACCATTAATCTCATTCCTGGATACCTTAACATATGCTTCTTTAGCTAAGAGGGTTCCCATTCTTTTGTTATAATCATCCTTATTCTTTTTTTCTCAGTTTGTCACTGAAACCTATTTGAAAAAAAACTTATAATGAATATTAATCAATTCTAGTATACTACAAATGTGAATTTTGAAATAATTTGAAGAATTACCTGTTAATTCTTGCTGATATATGCTCATTGTCACTGCCTCTTTCTTCATCCTCTGCAGTGAGCCATCTTTAGTTCTCTCTGTGATCATACTGGGCTGTTGTTCAACTCTGTCTGCTTGGTGCTAGTCTCTATAATCCTTGGATCTCAGGAGGATTGAAAAGAGTAGATTCTCCATGATCATTATTGTGCTCTGATCCTTTATATTCATTGTTGGCATCTCCTAAATTAAAAGATATTTTGTTAACAGGCTTAGGAATGGATATGTTTTGTGTTTTGCATACTCCTTCCTATCAGTCAAGTTTACCTTCTTTGTGTTCCTCTAGATCTCTACAATATTTGTCCACCTTTTTAAAATATTATTATGCTCCACTTTGAGTGAATTAAATAGCAAATCTTCCTTGATGTTAGCATTAATTGTTTTATTTCTTTCTCAAGATGATTGATTTTACAACTGTCATCCCCAGCCCATTTTATAAAAGAGTGCTAATGATTCTTCATGGAAAATGCAGTTCTTCATAAGTTTGTTTGGAAAATTCCAAGCCCTAAGCCCTTTCAGGACTTAACTTACTGCATACACCTATTAAAAAAAATAATTGCCCACTTGCAAGCTGTGAAATTTTGTATGATTAATTTCTAAATTCTTGTGCTTCACACTCAAGGAGTCATTGTTATTGTAAATAAGCTTCACAAATATATAAAATGGTGCCTTCAACTAAGCTTCAAAGCCATGAAAATTACTTGTTTGGCATGGAGAATATAAATTTGTAGGTCATGTCTTTTCTGGTAGGAAAAATGAGAGATAGATAAAATACCATGTCCAGTGTTCTCACTAATGTCGTTAGAATCCATGTGTGCCTACAAACGTTTACTGGTGAGTATATATTTGGTAAGTTATTGAAGTGAAATAGTCAAGTCACCCAGAATTTGTTACACAGTAGATGCTGGTTTGTATAAATCCTTTGACATACCTTGTATCTGAAGACACAAATAATAATTCCAAAAAGAAATCAATGTAAACTTTAAAAAAAATGTTTAAAATACCAGCAAATGTCAATACATAAGTAAACCACCAAATGTAGTTTAATCACATATAGCCACAATAGACATAATGTTTTCCTCCCAATAACTTCAGGACTTCTTCAGAATCTAATTGCATATTTAAATACAGTAGAATTTATAAATAAGTAATGCAGCTGCATCATGTGTTGCAATTGATCTTGTTAATATTCAAGTTAATAAAGATATAAATGATGTTATGATAAAAAAAAGAAAATCACCAAACCAATAAAAAGACTCAAGTGGGTATCTGATGAAAAATATATAGTTTATACATAAATTTATAGTTTTGCAGCTTTGAACTTTAGGACACTGACAATGTGTGTATATATATATATATATATATATATATATATATATATATATATATATGGGTCTCCTTTAGATTACTGAACCGACACTTCACCGACACGCAGAAGAGCAAGACGAAACGACCGACACGTAAGTTGACCGAAATGGTGATTTGACGACAGCTGAAAGACCAACAAGGGTAACGTGTGAGCGTGACTCAGTAAGTGTGTGATAGTGGCGGATTTAGGAGCGGTCAGGTAAGTGTGCGATATTGTGGGATTTTGGGTTAGGGTGTGGGAAAGGTGAGTGTGCGGCAGTGTCGGAGTTAGGGTTCGGGTAAGGTAAGTGTGTGATAGTGACGGACTGTAGTTTAGGGATGGGTTAAGTGAGTTAGGTTTAGAGTGCGGGTAGGGTGAGTGTGCGACAGTGACGGGCTTTATGTTTTAGGGTGGGTTAAGTGAGTTAGGGTTAGGGTGCAGGTAGGTTAAGTGTGCGATAGTGACAGTCTTTAGGTGTAGGGGTGGGTTAAGTGAGTTAGGGTTAGGGTGCGGGTAGGGTAACTGTGCGTTAGTGTTGGACCTTAGGGTTAGGGTTTGGGTTAAGGTTAGTGGATATGTCATTGTGTGTCGTTTAGTTTACGTTGTTTGTGTCGGTGTAATGGTGTTCGGTTTTGTGAGTTGTCGGTGTTGTGTGTTTTCGGTTATTTGGGGTCGGTGTTTTGTGTGTCCATGAATTGTCGGTTCGGTAATGTAAAGTAGACCCATATATATATATCATTAAATTCTTTCTGTTTTTCACACATGCAACATCAATTCATTACATTGCTTTTTAAATAAAGTATTAGACTCTGAAGAAGTCTGAAGGTATCTGGACAAAAGTATTAAATCTATATGTGTGTGTAAACTACATTGGCTGGTTTACCTGTGTATTTGCTAATATTATCAATGTTTTTTTTCTGTTTATTTTAATTATTTTTATTTCTTTTATATCTAAATGTCTTCACAGTGCCACATACTATATTCATGCTCACACACCTGTCTACTATTTTACATATCTATTGTGCATTCTCTTTTCTAAGCACAACAAAGTTAAATATTAGTACCAGTCCTATTGATTTTATAATAGAATAACTAACTCAATGTATACATAATCTTCTCCATTGTGACATAAGAAAAGTTATTCCTTTTGTTTTCTTCTTTAGTTTAGTTTCTGTCTCAAAATGCCATTTCATCATCATGATGTTTTTGAATTAAAATTATATAACTAGCTAAAATTTCTCTAAATATTAAATCATTGTTATATAAGTTGTATCTATTCTTAGCCAATGTTTTCACATTATGTCTAATTTGGTATAATTGTTTAAACTTTAATATTTTTTTACTGTTTTATTCATTGTATTTTTGAAGATTTTAAAATCATTGGTCTTAAAAGTGTTTTTTAATACTTTGGAGCTTTTCTCCCTGGGATGCCACTGAAAATGGGCACCTACCAATTCATACTTTCCTGGTAATCAAATGTCAATAAATAAATACATTTTTGTATTTCCTTTTTGTAATTTTGGGTGAAGTTTTATATACTTAGTTATGGAACTGGCTATTATATTTACAGTTATACTTGACTCTAGCAGCACATTAGCTTCATCGTTTGTAATTTTGCAGTTGTTTCTAGTGTTTTGTTACTGTCACTGACATGGAACGTATACATATGCATATTCTTTGTTCTCATTCTTACTGTCTTCTGTTTCACTATTTTGCAATGAGTTTTAATTATTTTCTGGGAAACAAATTCAGTAAGAAGAAGACACAATAGTAAAAAACAACCATACATAACTTATCAGAATATGTAACAGTAATGGGTAAACTTGAATTAAGTCAAATAACTTCTTAAATGTGTTAGGCATCTTAAAGGTGCTCACAATTTTTTTAAAGAGCTCAGAAATTGCAACAGTGTTATCTGATCAATTGCAATTATGCAGCACATTGCTTAGTGAAATCTTAAGCAAGTGTATTTATGATGCAGACCCCACGAATGACCTCTTTTCAAAGGAGTAAAAAATCAAATGAGACCAGTCAAACTTTAAAAATAAGAAGGTCATATTTTAATCAACAGTTAAGAAAATCACATAATAAAGGAGCCATTTTCTTTTCCAAAATAAATGAAGACTGCTTGTATCAGAATTAAGGCAACATAGTAAAACCTGTTTGGTTTAGGAAAGAAGAAAGACATCTTAGCAGTGTTCGAGCAGCCATCACAATACACTGCAAAGTTAATATATATATATATATATATATATATATATATATATATATCAGTTTCAAAAAAGGGATACTTTGAAAAAGATTTAGAAATATAACATTCTTTTTCAATCAATTAATTAATTCTACTGAATAAAAGTCCTAGATGAAATAGCAGTTGACACTAATTAAATAAGTCAGACACGTTAAAAATATTTCTGACATAGGGTGTGATAGGTTAAACAGCATAGTAAGAGTTTGAAATGGCTAGAATTTGTAACAGACTTCAGCATTGCATAAGTGAGACTTAGGTAAACAGAAACCAAAGTCGCACCTGCAGAATCTCTGGCTCTGCGTACCACTAACGCTGGATGAGTACTCTTAGATTAAACCATGATTTCACACTTCTTCCCACCCTTTACTTCCTTCTTATCTTTTTCTCTCAATTGTTCTTCTCTAAACTCTCACCTACTCAACATAACTGAGTATTACCCCTACGTTCCCACTTAATTCACCCTTCTTACATGTATGTATAGACTCTTTCTTTCTCCTATACCTCCACCTTTTTCAAACTTTCAATTCACTTCTAGTCCTTCTTTAGTCT